>NC_137271.1:16590101-16870101 GCF_053477335.1 Acartia tonsa | reverse complement strand
ACATTTTTACTATAGATCTGGGAAGCTGCAATACTAAAAACATGAAAATAATTATAGAGTACTTTTATCAAATTTTGTACATTTATAATTTTGTGTTGTAATAAATGTTAGCTTTTCATGTTTGTTATCGATTTTTTTAGGTTAAATTGTTGACTTTACTTATTGAATATTAAATATTTTATAAACTTGAATATATAGCGAGTAGTTTTAAAATTTTATTTAATTAATTATATAGACTTTTGTATTTTTAAAATAGTTTAAGTAATTTACTTAATAAGTTAAAATTTCTAAAACAAGGATGACAACATCCATAAAATCGAAGCTCTGAAACGGTAGGACAAACAAACATTAACACATAAAGTAAATTAGTTGTAAAACTCCTTGTATACAGGATAATGTATATGGACATACTTGCATTTTTAGGATTTAATTATAGAGATGCTTTGCGTATAACATTGTTCTTTGTTGTCCAATGAATCAGTTTTAAAAACATCAGATCAATCGGAAAATTGTATAACATGAAAATTTGTTGTTTAAAAAGTTTAAAAACATCATGTTTAAAATAGAAGTACGGACGTTCTGGTAATGATTATAGAGTTGCTACACTTTCAAAATCGTATCTAACTACTACAGGGATCAAAATACAAATTTTGAAATTGATATGACAATTCTAACATGTCTAAATTCAAGAAAAAAGCTATCCATTCCGGACAGACGGACTGACCCTTATTATAGAAAAGCATTGCAAAATAGAGTGATTATAATTAATAAATTAATAATTATAAATAAAAATTTATTGTTAATGTCTAATAAGAGTTTTTAATATTAAACTTAACAAAAAAAATTAAAAGAATAAAATTTCTTTTTCTTATGAAGTTTCTTTTCCTCAGTCATTTATTAAAAACATTATTTATATAAAAAAAAATTTGTAATTTCTGGTGTGGAAATGTATAGAGAACAAGGATTTATACTACTTTTAAAAACACACCAAGTATTCAGATCTTGAAACACATACAACAACTTTTTTAAGGGTCATCTTGTATAAATTAAAGTTTAATGTGAGTTTCTAAAGTATACAACAACCTAATAGTTATTTCTCGCATAGTATTCCATGGATAAAATGGATGAGAACCAGTTCTTATCCACCAAATTCGAATGAATATGAGAAAATAAATAAAAGTATTTACCTACTCAATATTTCCACTGAAAACTGAAATTTGTGGATATTTCCTATGCTTGGATTAATGGATGAACTCCCTTCCTTCCTACTGCTTTCATTTTTTGAGATCTAAAATCAGATCAACAAACATTAATACTTGTAAAGTATCACAACTCCAGTACATGCTTACATTTTTAGGATATGGTTATAGAGATTCTTTGCTTAACATATTGTACCTTGTTTTCCTTGGAATCATTATTTCAAATATCAGTTGAATAGAATAATAATATAATACTAAAAATAGTTGTCAAAAAGTGAAAATAGCTGGTTTTAAATGGATGTAGAGACTCTCTTGGAACAATCATAGAGCTGCTATGCTTTCTAAGTTGTACCATAGTGTTAAAGGAATTGTAATTCATAATTTGAAGTTGATAGGACAATTCAAACATGCCTGAATTATCAAAAAGTGCAATCTAATACATATTGATGTACAGATATATTTATTCTAATTATAGAAAAGCTTTATTTTCTAAAGGGAAATTCTATTAGGTTATAATTTCTGTAACAAATAATGAAGCTGAATTGTTCCTATGCTGAGTTTCTATTGGTTCAAATGTTCATCTGAATTTTCCATATTTATGGAGACTTAAAATTTTTTGTAATGTTGGAACAAAAATATTTTTTCCTGGGCCCAAATTTATATATTTCTTTTTCATTAAAATTATGCTTTTAATTATTATTGTAATTTAAAATGGTTCAAAGAAGTAACAAACACTTTTAAGATCAGACATAAAGGTCATAAAATTGGTGTACACTCCCCAAATTATCAACAACAAAATTACCCTTTCTGTAGATAAAATCATTTCTGGAAAAGTAACAATATTGTTAATAAACAGCCTTTAGAAATAATAGACAAATACTGATAGGATACAAATCAATGAGGTGCTTTTGAATGAGGTGCTTTTGGGGGCAGTCATTGGTGTAAAACAGATTATCCAATGATAGGCTAACTATAGATAGCAATTACATTTTACTTGATTCATTGATTCAAGGATTGATTTATTGATTTCCTTTTACATCCCCCTCAAAATTAAAAGGGTGTAATATTTCAAATACTTCTCATTAGTTTTGTAATCTGTCTGTAGCAGTAGCAAGCTTACAAACTGGGTTGCAGTGGGTTTTATTGGGGGAGTGGGGGAAACATTCCTTCTTCATCATGCTGTCTCTTGTCACATGAATTCAACCTACACAATAAAATTCAATAATTTTATTGATTCTAAGAACTACTAAAAAAAATCAATAATTTCAAAAATACTGATTAAACAAACTGTTGGTTACAAGAATTCTACCTACACACTTTGCTAAAAAGCCGATAATTTCAGGAATTCAAAGAACTAATTTTAATTATACAAAGTTTTGAGTCAAATAAATTCAACCTCCACGCGTTGGTAAAAAGTCGATAATTTCATTAATTCCCAGAACTACTAAAAACTCTTTAAATTATACAAACTCTTTAGCAAATAAATGCAACCTCCAAGCATTGATAAAAACCCTATGATTTGATAAATACCCATATAACAGTAGACCATTTGCAGCATTATACCTTTTAGCAATTATTTTTTTGTAGAGTAGACCTTTTGTAGAGTAGACCTTTTGTAGAGAAGACCTTTTGTAGAGCAGACCTTTTGTACAGGTAGATCATTTGTAGAGTAGATCTTTTGTAGGCGTAGACCATTTGTAGAGACCTTTTGTAGCTACGCCAATAATTTCATTAATTTCAAGAACTACTAAAAAACTTTAAATCATATAAACTCTTGAGGCAAATTGATTCAACCTCTACACGTTGATAAAAACCCAATAATTTCATTAATTCTAAGAACTAATTTAAATTATACAAACTGTTCAGGCAAATAAATTCAACCTACACGCGTTGATAAAAGCCAATAATTTCAGGAATTCTAAGAACTTATTTAAATAATACAAACTGTTGAGTCAAATAAGTTCAACCTTCACGCATTGCTAAAAAGCCAATAATTTCAGAATTTCTAAGAACTTAATTTTACTAATTCCAAGAACTACGTGTGTTGGAATGATTTTCTTGTATTCCCTGGCAAGTTCGAACCCATTAATTCCCTTTTCCTTACACCAGAGAATGAGTGTGTTACGCGGCATTCCTAACTATCTCCGCGCTTCGCTTGTAAACAAACAAAGGCGCGCACATTTTTTCCTTGTTGATTCCCATGTGAAGAGCTACGTGAATAAAAATAATGTATTGGATGGATATACATGCGCTCTAATCCGTGGAAGATCTCAAATAAGCCTTCCTGCTTAGTTTGACATCATAATGTGGTAAGAATTTATCTTAATTCTTAATAATAAGTGTAGTATGGTATATTTTACGAAGAAATTTAAAACATTAATTTTTCAACAAATAGACCATTTAACTGCTAACTTTTGACATACGAATATTTTCCTTAATTTTATTGATCATTTGAATCTAAAATTATCAATTTCTGATGCTATTTAATATGTTTCGTGCCAATTTAAAGTTTTTTAGAAATTTTATATTTTTAATTAAATTGAAATCACGCAACCTCGATATACAAAAATAATAAACCATTAATATTATGTAATTAATTTTTATATTTTTGTTTTAGATTCACCGTTTTCATGGTAATAAATACACATTTGTAAACATTCACATGTTGGTCATTCGGAGGGCTTGGAGATTAAGATTTCGTGTACGGCAAGGCATGCGTACCGAAACAATGAAAACGAGACAGAACAGATGCGGCTAAGAAAATATCTGTGAAGTTTTGTGAATGTGTTGGTTGTGATACCTTACCACACACTATTATAATCGTAATCAGTACAGTTAATTATTGTGACAATCATGGGTCCTAAAAAGAATAAAGGCGCTCAACTGGGACTACGGCTGCGCCCAGCCGTCGAGGCCCTAACCAGTGAACTAGATAAAGTGATGAAGTTGGTCAGTGAATCTTCAGAGCTTGATGTTAGACATTTCACTAAGGAGTCAATCCTTGTCCATGACAAGTTCGAGACATTCGATAGCATTATGGTCGGTTTTAGCAAGCTTGGTGTGAGAATCCAAGAGCTTGAGGAGTTTAGTGACATTTATTCTAATATAATTACTGTGCAAAAAGATTATAACGCTCTGAAAGATGCTCTAGATGCTATGGAGGAGCTTAGTGACATTCAAAGTGTTGTTGATTTAGTTGGTGATAATTTGCCTGACCATAAGGCTGAACTATATGATCGTTGCTTAAAGATTGTGAAGGTTATTAAAGGGTCATACTTTCCCTTACCAGAACCAATTATAAACACTTTGTCTGCTTTGATGAAACGGCTGGCCGAGGTTAAGCTTGAACCTGTGAAGCCGCCTACAATGACGGCGGGTGCTTCGACAGCATCGCCATTTGTGTCGCCGTTTGGCACACCACAGTTCGGCACCGGTTCTATGTTCACGCCAGGATATATGAATCGTGTCGACGAACGTCTTCTTCCAAGCTTTGACGGCTCAGAGTCAGCCTACGTAAGTTTCAAGGACAATTTTAAAAAGCTTACCGTAGGACAGGACCCGTCATATTTACAGTTATTATTGAGCAGTGAAAAGGTCTGCAAAAATAAAGAGTTAAGACTTCAGTTAATTCAGATTCAATCACATGAATCTCAATGGGCTTACCTCGACGCACGTTTTAAGTCCAAAACACGTCAGATGCTCTGCCTTTTCAACCAATGGGAGAAGAAGCCTAAACCGTCGGACTCCAACCAGATTGTGACAGTCTTAGCAGAGTTTGGTGGTGCAGTTAGCCAGCTCGAGCAGCTGACTAAAGATGATGATGATGAGGAAGTCACCACAAGCCAGTGGTTGACCATTATTCTTTTGGAAATGTTATCCAAAAAGTTGCCACGTGATTTCCAGGACAAGCTCAACCTGGCGTTGGGCTCGATGGATACCCCAAATATTCCTAAGCTGTTGAAGATTATAGAGGAACAGCGTGGCGCCATTTTGATGAGGTGTTCAATCGATGTAGACACCCCCTCCAAGAAGAAAGGTAATCCTGCGGCCGCAGCTACAGCCGTTGGTAAACCTGGGTCTCCAGCTAAGACCAAGAAGAAACAGCCTTGCCCGTCGGAAGGTTGTAACTCTGATCACCTGTTGTTTAAGTGCTCCAAGTTTAGGGATATGTCTGTTCCTGAACACAAAGTCTTCATCAAGAAGATAGGCGCCTGTTTGCTCTGCTTACAAAAAGGGCATCGGGTGGCCGATTGTCCCAGAGCCGATAAGCTTGGCAGCTGTACCATTGACAGTTGCAACCAGCCTCATAATTCATTATTACATGAATCAGTTGCTAGTGGACAAGTTGCGGCAGTGTATGAATCACAATTGTTTAGCAAGAACAATTTTATGCTGATGTTGCAGCAGGTCCCGGCGTTGGCGGCTGACAAACGTCAAGTCACCGTCAATGCCATGTGGGACAGTGGAGCAAATTTGACGTTGATTTCTAGAAGTATTGCCAAGAAGTTAGAGTTGCCATCAACTGGTCGCACAGCTACTATTTCTCTGGCAGATGGAAAGAGCCAAGCATGTCCTACAGTCAAGATTTGTTTGGTTGACCGCAACCGGAATTCACATATTCTGGAGGCGGCGGTAGTGCCCAGCATTGGTACTGAAGAAGGGTTGCGTTCTATTGATCCTACAGCCGCCGCCGACATTTTCAACATGAAGCCTGATAATTTTTCTATGGTCGACGGCAAGATTGATGTTTTAATCGGCCATTTAACACCAGCTATGTTCCCGTGTGCAGATAAAATGGTTGGTGATTCTAGACTGTACAGAAGCTTATTTGGTACAGGCTATTTAGTTGTGTCTGCAGATGGCAGGACTGTTGCTAATCCCGTCGCCTGTAAAGCTGTGAAGTTGGAGGTCAGCAAGATGGAGTTCCTGAGTACTGAGAGTTTGGGAATACAGCCGCCATCAATGTGCAGCGGTTGTAAGAACTGCCGTCATTGCGCCGCCATAGCCGCCGGGCAGTCCGCCTTGGATGTGCGTAAGCGGCAGCTGATTGAAGAAGGTCTGACATTAGATCTTGAGAACCATATTTGGACGGCTTCATATCCCTACAAGCAGCCGCCAAGTGTGTTATTTGACAATTCAGAGCAGGCCTATAAGATCTGCTTACGTGACCGGCAGAGAATGATTAAAAAAGGTGAATACAGCACCTTCTGCCAAGTGTTTCAAGAAGCTGTGTCTCATGGAGTGTATCAGAAAGCTTCGCCAGAAGACCTAGCTTATACTAAGCCCGTGTATTATTCGAGCCTAGTCTGCGCATATAAAGAGTCTATTTCCACGCCCTTAAGGATATGCGCCAATTCTAGCCTCTGCTGCAAGGGGCTAAGCCTCAATAGTATTATGATGGACGGCCCAGTTCCATTATATACTCTGATGCACAATCTTATCCGGTTCAGAAGTTATAAGTGTGCATTCGTGGCTGATATTCAGAAGTTCTATAATTCATTATTAGCTACCTATGAAGATTCTCAGCTGAAACGTGTTTTTTTCGCTGATACAGTTGATGGAGAGCCAGAGGTCTACCTTACCAAAACCATCAACTTTGGTGAGGCCTTGGCTGGAGATATGGCCGTGACCGCCCTCAGACTCACTGGTCGTATTTTTGGTGGACGTTCCCAGCAGGATGTTCAAGATGTTTATGGATCTGAGAAGATTAGAGGTTGTGACGTTGTAGCCCAGCAGGAGGTGTGGAGAGATGTTCAGCAACCACTCAGTTCCGAATTTATTTTGTATCAAGATCCTCCATCGGTCAAATTGGAGACTTGTACTTACGTGGATGACTGTTTGAGCGGTCATAACAGCAAACCTGAAGCTGTCCAGCTGGTCCAAGAGCTGGAGGATATGATTGCACCTGGCAATTTCAAGTTTAAATCTGTTGTTTATTCTGGAGATGATGTTGACAGTGTAAAAGTTCTGGGCCTTGTATGGGACCCTAAACAGGATAAGTTGTTCCTACCTGTCAGAGCCAACCACGGCGAGAAGATTAAGGGTAGAAAGTTACTGGAGGATCTGGATCTGGAGGACCTCTGGAGAAGTCTACCTGAGTTGATAACTAAACGTGAAGTTTGGAGAATTGTGCAACAACTTTATGACCCAATGGGTCTAGCAGCGCCATTGCTGCTTAAATCCAAGCTTTGTCTACGCTCAGTTTGCATACATGGATGCAACTGGGATGATGTTATACCTGGAGAGTTGAGGTCGGAGCTCGTGTCCAGCCTCCAGGACCGTTCGGCACTTGGAAACGTGTCGTTCAGACGTTCGATGGTTCCTGATAAGCCGTTGGGGCTTCCAATGCTTGTTGGTTTCTGCGATGCATCTAACCAGGCCTATGCAGCCATCACCTACCTGAGATGGCCAGTTCCTGGGGGATATGATGTGGTTTTGTGTTGCGCCAAGTCACGTGTCGCACCAGTGAAGATTGAGTCTATACCAAGGTTAGAAATGCTTAGTTGTCTAATTTTGGCAAGGCTTGTGGATACTGTTGCCAGAGCCCTACCTTTCAACATTTCTGGCAAAGTGTTTTTTAGTGATAGCAGCTGCGCCCTAGCTCAGCTATCCAGTGACAGTGTTATGTTAAATGTTTTTAACAGTCATCGTGTTTCCGAGATACAACAGTTGACGAGCCCTGAAGATTGGAGATGGGTTCCAACCCAGCACAACATTGCCGATCTGGCAACGCGTGGTTTGTGTACGATTGAGGATGTACAACCTGGATCTACATACCAGGAAGGTCCAAGCTGGTTGCGCCTGGAACAGGACCAGTGGCCCGTTAAGACGGCGGGTGAGGTAAATGCATCCATTCCCGAGAGCGAGCTAAATCCCAAGATGGCGAAGCTCAAGGTAATGTTCACACAGGTAGTGGTCAATGATTTTTGGAGGTCTCTGGCAAGAAGGACCTACAGGCAGGCAAGGAGGACTGTGGCCGCAGTTCTTAAGGCTGCCAACTGCTTTAAAACGCTGCTTATCAAGAAACGTGGCGTTGCAGCAAATGAGGATGGTGTTAGCAACAATGATAGTTCTAAGTATTATGAGAACTATACTTTCACAAATACATACATGGATTCTGTTTGTGACCTGTTTTTGACTTCCTTCAACCAAGAGGAGGAGATGACCATGGACGCCGAGGGGAAATTTGACTCCCTTCAACCGTATCATCACAAGGTCCAGGTTTGTTGGCCCATTGTGGGTCATGATGGATGTTATCCTCTTAGGACATTTACAATATTGAAAATGTCCGGGAGAGGAGATGAGGCTCTTGAGGCCGCTGCTGGAGGCCCCAGGAAGATTATGAAGGACAGCCCAGGTGTTGTCTTGCTCAGCCGCCACAACAGGCTGGCGCGGCTCATCCTTCAACAGTCCCACGATGAATTGGGGCATGGAGGCCATCGTAAGACGTTGGCGCAAAGCCGCAGGTATGCGTGGATCACACATGGCCGCATGGAGGCTATGAAAGTGGTCAAGAGTTGTGCTGCATGTTCCATTGAATATGCCAAGCGTTCGAGTCCCGCAATTGCTAATATTCTGCCAGATCGTGTCGAGCCCTCTGTGCCCTTCAAGGAGGTGCATATGGACCTTGCGGGGCCAATCGAAGTTACGAAGCCTGGCGTTGGTACCAGGAGTTCCAAGACCAAGTACAAAGTTTGGTTGTTGATTGTGGCCTGTAGATTTACACAGGCTGTGTTTGTTGATGTGTTGACTGATTATTCAACTGAAGCCGTGCTGGTCGGCTTGAGAAAGCTTCAGGCGTTTTACAATATGCCTAGAAGGGTTACCACAGACAGAGGCACCAATATGGCCGGTGCCAAGCGAATTATGGATGAACTTTTGAAGGATACCCGAATGCATTTTGAATGGCATCTGGTGCCCACCACAGCACACTCGTTCGTGGGTACTGTGGAGAGGCAGGTTGGGCTGGTCAAGCGTGTGTTGAACAAGAAGTTGGCTGGTGCTACTGTAACCTTCAATGATTTATTGGTATTGTGTGCTGAGACTGCAAAAGTCTTGAATTCTAAGCCATTGACCTATGCCACCCAAGGAGATGACGTCAATTGCTGGAGAATAATTTCACCTGCTGATCTGTTAGGCGGCAGGACCAACGATGCAATCTGCACCTTTGAGACAGGTTGTAAAGAGCCCATCACCAGGAGGCTGGAGAACTTGGAGGAGTTGACCCGTCAGTTCCATCAGGTGTACAAGGAGCAGCTCATGCCTGAGCTACTCAAGTCCGTCAAGTGGCGCAGCAACAAGGTGCTGCTCGAGCCGGGAGACGTGGTGCTGATCGACGATAGCACAAATTTGATGAAGAAGTTCAGATTGGGGCGTGTGGAAGAAGTGCGCCCAGGTGGGAGGACCGTGGTTTGCAAGTTCAAATTATCAGATGACGCAGCCGCCACGAGTAACGAGACTTCCGCAAGACGTCTGCTCAAGATCAATCTACCCAAAGTTTAGTATAAGTATCGTTCTTGTTTAACTTTGAATTTTATTTTTACGGTAGATTTATCAGATATTTTTTTCGAAAGACAAAAAACGCAAATTTTGACTCAATTTCGTTTAAACTTTCAAATCGACGCAAGATTTTTTCATTTGAAATGCAAACTTAAGTTATTTATACGTTTACGCAAGTTTTTTCAATGATTTAAGTCTTTCCGGGACCAGGGATTCTTTTCGCGGAAATTTTCCTAGGTACCTACGCAAATACGAACATTTTTATCCTTGTTTAATTGAAATTCGATATGATAAAAAGTAACACAATGAGATTTTTTACATCATACAAATATTTCTTTAAGATTTATTATAATCACATAGATAATTTAATATTACATATATATTAAAATTATTTCTATTTACCTTTTAACCGATGTACCTAAAGAAAAATGCAGATTTTTTTTTCGTCTTGAATTAAGTAGATTCTTTGAGTTCGAAGATTTAAGCTTAATAAGACCGCTCTATAGTGTATCTTAGCTCTGTTACCTCGGCCAGACATACTACAGAACGGCAAAACTAAAGCATAAGATAATTTTATTTTGATTGCTTTGATTGATGATTCTAAAGTTTCTTGAATTATTCATGATTCTTTTAATTTTTGATTTGATTTAAACATCACTAATTATGTTTATTTTCAGTTGATGGAGCCCTGCGCCAGAAATCCTGTCGGAAATTATGCAGTATCAAAAATTGTGATGGAAAGACATAACGTCCGTCAGGATAGCTGGAACATGGCATTATTAATATTTGAAAGATTGGTTAGTTTGTATCTTGAGGGGTTCATTCTAACTGAGGCCCCAAATTGCCTTAATTTTGACTGTATGAATATGTACAAGTTGCTTTCTTCTTAAAACAGAGAGAAATTGCAAACTCAGCATTTAGAGAAGTTCTTTTCTTATAATTGAGCTTTTGTTTTACTTTGGTAATTTAATTTGCATATTTCAATTGCAATTTTATTTTACGCAATTTTGATTCACGAAAATTTAAAATTATGAGATTTTAATTTTCCGATGTTTGATGATTTTTTTCACAGTCATATTTTATTTAGATTTGAGTATCTATTTTATTAAACATGTTAGATTTAAGGATTTACCTATTTTATCTAAGAATGTCTAGATGTAAGCCCGAGTATTTTTCCGCTGGAGAAAATGCTTAATTTTGAGAAGTTTTTTATGAAAATTCTATTTTTCTTTTCTAGCAAAAAGATTTAGTAGAAAAAATGTCATTATTTAATCTTTCTTTCTTTTGATTAAAAGTTTGAGTTGATTATTTAATTATTGATGCGATTTTTAATATAAAAATCATTTGACTATTATTATGTAGGTACCTAATCAAAGTTTAGGTACTATTGATTATTAATTCATGTATTCGCAATTACATGGTCTGTAATTCTAACTTTAATTGAGATTATGAGGCCATGATTAATGAGATGTGTGAGTGGTAAATGTGCATTTCATGAATGTTGAATGCTTTTCCCATTCCTTATTCCTATCCTTATGTGGTAGTGGAGTCGGTTTGAGTTATTGTGGTGTTCGTAAGTTACCATAATTAATTTTAGGCCTGATGGCCATGCCATTTTAAACTCTTGTAATTTATGCGTTATGAGATTGTGATTTGTGGACACTGTCTGCACGCATGATGTAAATATGAGTTATTGTGTTCGATTCCCAGTGACTAGACGGGTGTGTGTTGGAATGATTTTCTTGTATTCCCTGGCAAGTTCGAACCCATTAATTCCCTTTTCCTTACACCAGAGAATGAGTGTGTTACGCGGCATTCCTAACTATCTCCGCGCTTCGCTTGTAAACAAACAAAGGCGCGCACATTTTTTCCTTGTTGATTCCCATGTGAAGAGCTACGTGAATAAAAATAATGTATTGGATGGATATACATGCGCTCTAATCCGTGGAAGATCTCAAATAAGCCTTCCTGCTTAGTTTGACATCATAATGTGGTAAGAATTTATCTTAATTCTTAATAATAAGTGTAGTATGGTATATTTTACGAAGAAATTTAAAACATTAATTTTTCAACAAATAGACCATTTAACTGCTAACTTTTGACATACGAATATTTTCCTTAATTTTATTGATCATTTGAATCTAAAATTATCAATTTCTGATGCTATTTAATATGTTTCGTGCCAATTTAAAGTTTTTTAGAAATTTTATATTTTTAATTAAATTGAAATCACGCAACCTCGATATACAAAAATAATAAACCATTAATATTATGTAATTAATTTTTATATTTTTGTTTTAGATTCACCGTTTTCATGGTAATAAATACACATTTGTAAACATTCACATGTTGGTCATTCGGAGGGCTTGGAGATTAAGATTTCGTGTACGGCAAGGCATGCGTACCGAAACACTACGTGAAATTATATAAACTCTTGAACAAATAAATTCAACCTCTACGCTCTGCTTAAAATCCAATAATTTCATAAATTCTAAAGAAGTACATAAAAAACTTAACACCAATAAAGTTAACACCCAAAAATTAAATGTAGGCCTCACTAATAATTTCTCTCTACATATATAAATACATACCTTTTACATCGGAAGAGTACAAACGTGTATGAAATAATTTCTAATGTCTGAATATTCAAAAATTCACATTCTATTTATGAGTTATCCTCTTATAAATATCTACTATATATATTTTTTTGTTCAAATGAAAGTCTGGCTTAATGTACTGTAAATAAAAAGTTTATGCTAAATTTTTATCACTTCTTTTATCTTCTTTGGAATAGTTTTCTTTTGAAGGATAAAACCTTATTCCAAGAACAAAATTAGTGCAGAAAGTACAGCCTCTCTTTTTATATATATTTAGGCCTTGATTTAGGCAAGACAAAATTACAACATTTTCTTATTAAAGAATGAGAATTATTATTTGCTATAGGGGTAAATTTTCTGCTTGAAAATAATATCATGAAATGGTATTTTTAATAAAAATTCATCAAAAGATATCAGAATTTAATTCTTGGCACATGAACCTTTCAAGATTCCAGGTTTTCATAGACAATAAAAGTAAAGTTAGAAAGAAAAGCAAAAGAATACTGTTAATGTAGTTAGGTTAATGAAATCAGGCTACAGGGTTAATTCCATTATTATGGTTTAACATGAATCCTAATTTAATTGCCATAAACTTCTAAAGTAAAAATTAGTTCTTTAGATCTTTACAGCCCTCTGTTGAGAAAAAATGAGCTTTTTGTAGACAAAACACATACATTTTTGTCTATTGAAGTTGAAATCATGAAATTATAATAAAATATTTTCCATGATATGAACAAAATTATTAAAAAGACCTAATGATGCTATCTGATTAAGCTAAAATACTAATAAAGTATTTTTAACAATATTAACAAAATTATATTTTGAATTAGTATGAAAGGTCTATAAAAAATTTTCATTAGTATAAATTATTTAACAATAGATAGGTAGTTTCTACCCGCCCATAAATTAAACATTTTGTTTGTCAAGTCAATACCTTACAACAATGCTTATGAGTTTTCAAAAAACATGTGACCTTAATTTTATCAATGTTTTAGCCACGTGAAAGACTATTCGACTTATAAAAGCTTATTTAACTAAAACTCTGTAAAAAATATTTTCTATAAGAAGTACATCAGTTGATTTGTTTGTTTCATGTGAATTTTTTTAGCTAAATTAAACCCAGGAATATATCCTTTTACATCCCCCTCAAAATTAAAAGAGTGTAATATTTTAAACATGACAATCCTCATTGCCTTTGTAATCTGGCTGTATTAGTAACCAGCTTATAAACTGGGTTGCAGTGGGTTTTATTGGGTGAGTGGGTGATACATTCCTTCTTCAGCATGCTGTCTCTTGTCACATGAATTCATCCTACACAATAAAATTCAATAATTTTATTGATTCTAGGACTTCTAAAAAAATCAATAATTTCACCAAAAGAACTACTCAAAAAGTTTATTTCCTTTTGATTAAACAAACTGTTGGTTACAAGAATTCTACCTACACACTTTGCTGATTTTCTGCCTACACACAAAGCCGATAATTTCAGGAATTCAAAGAACCAATTTTGATTACACAAAGTGTTGAGTCAAATAGATTAAACCTCCTCGTGTTGCTAAAAAGCCGATAATTTTACTAATTCCAAGAAAAACTAAAAAAAATTTATATTATACAAACTCCTGAGTAAATAAATTCAACCTCAACGCATTGATAAAAACCAAATAATTTGATAAATACCCATATAACAGTAGACCATTTGCAGCATTATACCTTTTAGCAATTAATTTTTTTGTACAGTAGACCTTTTGTAGATGTAGATCTTATGTAGACATAGACCTTTTGTAGAGTAGATATTATGTAGGGGTAAACTTTTTGTAGAGTAGATCATGTGTAGAGGTAGACATTTTGTAGAGTAGATCTTTTGTAGAGTAGATCTTTTGTAAGTTGACCCTTATTAAAGTAGATCTTTTGTAAGCATAGACCTTCTGTTAAGAGTTAAGACTCTTGGGGGCTAGGTGTCGCTTCGGGTACTAGGTAACTAGACCTCTCTCCACGCACCTTGAAACATGCATACAATACTTATGATTGCGGTGTAAAGCGTCCATTCACCCATCAGACAACCAACTCTCTGAGATGCACGACCTTTGTCTGAGAAGTCCCAATTGTGCATGGTAGCAAGTTGCGCCTGTTTTGGGCCAAGGCATTCCCCCCACTCTAACTATTTACGTCGTGCATCTGACATAGTAGCAGTGGGAACCATTTTTAACGTCTTTAGTTATGACGCGGTGTCGGGTCGAGATTCGAACCTATCACCTATGCGCTACGTGTTGAGCCACGGTCGCGGGTTATAGACCTTCTGTAGAGTAGACCTTTTGTAGCAACGCCAATAATTCCATTAATTCCAAGAACTACTAAAAAATCTTTAAATTATACAAACTCTTGAGCAAATAAATTCAACCTCTACATGTTAATAAAACCCAATGATTTGATAAATACTCAAATAACTTGCAGCATTACACCTATTAGCAATTAATTTTTTTGAAGAGCAGACCTTTTGTAGATGTAGACCTTTTGTAAGTAGACCTTTTGTAGAGTAGATCTTTTGTAGGGTTAGATCATTTGTAAAGTGGACCTTTTGTAGGTGTAGACCTTTTGTAAAGTAGACCTTTTGTAGAGTAGATCTTATGTAGCAAATAAATTCAACCTCCACGCGTTGATAAAAATCCAATAATTTCATAAATTCTAAAGAATTACCTAAAAAACCTAACATGGATAAAGTTAACACCCATAAATTAAACAAATTGTTAGTCCTACTAAATATTTGTTACATGGAACCTTATTCCAAGGAAAAGAACATTAAGTCTGTAATCTAGATTTTTAGTTATTGTTGTAAAAAGGGGCTAAAATATCTTCTAATGCCTTTAGGAATATTTATTGTTTTTATCACTATACAATTTTTGGTTTTCCTCTCACTAATTCATTTATTTTAGATTAGGAATTTCTATCCCTGGAACTCTTAGGCTTAATGCTAAAAGCATTAGCTTTCTTTATTTTTTTTAAAATTGAATAATTTAGACAATTTTTATAGGAATTCTAAACAAGATTTTAGGTTTTCAATTTTTTTGTCTGTAGGATTTCTGCTTTGATTAGCTTTGCTTTTCTTCAAATTTGAAGATGTATTGGGTACTTTTCCCCTCAAATGAAGAAATCTCTCTTTTTATTTGTTCCTTGTGCTAATACTGTAATAAAAAGTATGCAATAAACTGGCTTTTGAAATAAAAACTTATAACTATTTTCATTTTTTAAGAGTACCAAGCTTGAAAAAAATTACTTGCTGTTCAAAAAGCTTATTTATAGCCATCTTGCTTTATAAGCAGCTAAGATAATAGAAAGGTAAACCATTTAATGCACCTCCAACTCACCTATCCCAAGGTTTCAAAGTCCAGAAAACAGACCTATAATTGAGGGAGAAGCTTTATAATGGTTTCTGCCAATCTTAACTATAGAAACTTAGAAAATGGAAAATTTGTTTCTCTTTTAAGATTTTACTTAGTACTGCAAATCAATATCAAAGTATTTTATATCAATTAAAATCAAACTGTCCTTATTGATTAAAAAAATATATGTGGTGTCATATTTCATCCTTATACTAAAGTAACAGGATGTCTGTTTGTCTGTGTGTTTGTGCCAAAGGATCTCACTAACCACTGAACCAATCAGGTTCTCCTTAACAGGGTAGCTTCTCATAGGTCACGGGAAGGTTTATAACTATTTTGGGGGAGGGTAGTAATGATTAAAGGATTATGATGTAATGTTAATCTTTATCTTCTTGACAGTTCTAGTCATCTTTAGCCAAATCTTACACAGAAATGTGTATCATGAAATGGTTTTTTTGATAAAAGTACATCAAAAGATATCAGAATTTATTTCTGTGCACATAAACCTTTAAACCTTCCAGCTTTTTAAAAACAATGAAAGAAAAGGTTAATTGGGCTTTCAAGGCAAAAGAAATCTTATCATTAGTTTACCCTGAGTTAGGTTAATTAAATTTGGCTAAAGGGATGTGTTGAGCCTGCAGGGTTTAGCCCAGTATGGTTTAACAAAAATCCTAATTGAATTGCCATGAACTTCTGAATTAAAAACTAAATCTTTGTGTATTTACAGCCCTCTGCGGCTTTTTATCTATTGAAGTTGAATCCCAATAACAAAATTATGAAAAATAATATTTTTATTTTAACCTAAAGTTGAATGAAATGTTGTATAAAGTTTTCATTAATTTATTAACAATAGATTGGTAGCTTGTCTCCACCCATAAATTAAACATTTTGTTTGTCAAGTCAATACCTTACAACAATGCTTATGAGTTTTTCAAAAAACATGTGACCTTAATGTCATCAAACTTTAAGCCACGTGAAAGACTATTTGACTTATGAAACCTTTTAATTTTATGACACAATCCTTTTACAAAACTTTTCTGTAACAAGTATATTAGTTGATTTGTTTACTTAATTCTAATTAAATAAATTTTGTAGATAAATAATATTAAAAGTTCCTTTCTTAAGATCATTTAAGCTCTGTAATGAAATTGACAATTATCTAAATTTTGCTTTTTTTATCATGCCCTTTTTTAATAATGTGAAAACTATGTATGATTTATACTTGTCTCAAATATATATGAATTTATTTTTAACTTAAAGGACGCCTGCAAGAAATAACACGCTTTAACTGCTGAAAGACTGCCACAAGAAGACCCAATACCCCAAATTATAAGCCTTCAGCTTCAATAACAAAAAAGTTCTAGGCATTTCAAAATAGCATTTAATGTACAATGGAATTGTTGAAAGATTTCCAATGCTCATAAAAGAAAAAAACAATATTAGATTACGTTGCCTAGACATAAAATTATAACCTCATCTTTGTCAGAAACTTAGATTGCATGTAACTAATTATATTTTTACAATAAAAACACCACATTTCATTGTCAAAATCTATGAAAAAAATTCGATTTAAATTGCATTTTTAAACGAAAATCATAGCGGAAACAAAGGGGTAAACTAATACAAGCTTAGCTGTGATTGGTTGTTAAGCTGATTCAGCCTTCTGATTGGCTACAGTACATTCGGTACAACGCAAGTAAAACTTAATTTTTTTTAATGATTTTGACTATAAAAATGGGTATTTTTATTGTAAAAATATAATTAGTTACTGGAAACCTAAATTTTTGACAAAAATAAGCTTATAATTTTGTTTCTAGGCCATGTAGTTTAATTTTAAAGTTTTCAACATGAGCATTGCAATTCTTTCAAAATTTTCATTGTACATAAAATGTCATTTTAAAATGCCTAGAACTTTTTTGTTATAGAAGCTGAAGGCTTCAAATTTGGGGTATTTGGTCTACTTGTGGCAGTCTTTCAGCAGTTAAAGCGTGGTATTTCATGCAGGATTCCTTTAATTTCACTCCCCTCACCAATTTATCCTTTCAATGTATGACCATAAAGGTTCAATAAGGCAACATTAAACCAATAAATTGTCACCTACTTTTACATTTTACTCAGAGAACATGTTAAAATAATTTGGATCATGGAAAGACAACAAAGTTGCGGGTTTCGTCTTATTTTCACAGTAGCTTATCTCCTATTTCTAGCACCAGCAGGGACACTAGCCCTGTGAGGCATATTTTCTAACCTTGCAGGACAATCATTAACATTTACCTAACCTAACCTACCCTAAAACAACTTTTCAAAAGCTACTGTAAAAAGACGATGAAACCTACAATTTTGTTTTCTTTTCATGACCCAATCATTTTAATTGTTTATGTTTAATAAAAGTTTTAGCTGTAACGTTTTAATATTAAACTTTAAAAAAATTTAAAAGCAAAAATAATATTTCTTCTAAAGTTTCTTTTTCCTTAGTCACTTTTAAAAACTTAATATATAAGAAACAGTTTGTATTTTCTTGTGTGGAAATGTAAAAAGAACAAGGATAAATACTACTTTTTAAAACATACCAAGTATTCAGATCTTGAAACAATAATTTTTTAAGGATCATGCTGTATAAATTAAAGTTTAATGTAAGTTTCTAAAGTATACAACAACCTAATAGTTATTTCTCGCATTGTATTATAAACAACTTTCCATAGATTTAAAATGTACTATTATAAGATTAAAACCAGTTTTTTTAAGCCCCGAGATGCTGAAGGCATGGGCTAAAAAACTGGTTTTAATCTTATGATTGTACATTTTTATATTCGTAGAAAACTGGATATAATTTGATGCTAGAAATAATTTTTTTGTATGGATGAGAACCGGTTCTAATCCACTGGATATTAATCGGTTTCAAATGAATACGAGAAAATAAATAAAAGTATTTACCTACTCAATATTTCCACAGGAAACTGAAATTTCCTACACTTAGATAAATAGCTAAACTCCCTCCCTTAGTTTCAGTTAGGTAAAGAAAAACGTGTCCAGAATGACCTGATCCTCTCTAAAGATTAGAGACCAAAAGGTCTAGAAATACAATCTTCAAAAATTAAATAAAGTGGGGAGGGGGGTATGTCTGTAGTTCACTGTAGCAAACCTTAGAATCTTAAAAATTTTGGGAAGTTGACTTGAATAAATAGACAAACTTGTTTATAAATTGTTCAATTGACAATACATTAAAACATTATTACGCACAATTATTATGGTTTAGGAATAGGCTTAAATGTTATTATTAACAAGGATGACAACTTCCATAAGTAGCGAAGCACAAAATCTATTGTGAAATAGACAAACAGACAAAATGAATTATGAAGCAGGTTATCTGTTATCATATCAAAGTAAAGAGAGAGAATATACAAAAACTTGAATCACGAAACCTTAAATATTATATCTTAGATTGTAAAAAGAAAAGCAGCTAAAAACTGCTCAAATGCAGTTAGACTACAATAGATTTTCTTTAATCTAATTATAGTGCATAATGATGGGAATATTGGCAAGAAGTTTCAGCCGTGTATCTTTTGTACAGCCGAGAATACCAATTGTAAAAAGTAAAAGCTGCTGAAAAGCAGTCCGAACGCTACCGATGATTTATACTTAATTATGCTTAATGCTGATAGAAATTGTGACAAGAAGTTTCAGCCTTCTATCTTTTACAGGAGTCGAGAAAATCAGTTGTGAAAAATAAAAGCGACTAAAAAGCTGCCCAAAAGCAGTCCGACTACTACGCATGTTCTATACTCAATTATGCTTCATATTGATGGGAATATTTACAAGAATTTTCAGCCTTCTATATTTTATATGAACAGAGAAAATTACGTTTCCCCCACTTGGTCTCTTACGGACATTTGGAATTATAGAGAAGCTTCGCTATTAACAAGGAAAAGCATATTAAACAACAAAGAAAATACATTAGAGGAAGGGTGTTCAGAATATACATTATTTAAACTTTCTCTTCATAGATGAGCTATTCAATCAACACTTAAAGTGAAAAATATTTGTTTTGGGAATGTTATACTGATAAGCTATTGTATACTTGTGTAGAGTAGATCCACAATAAAAAAAAACATAATTAGAACCAATTCAAATAATGTTATGAAAGAAATTTAACAGATTAGTCCAGTAATGATTAGACATGAATAGTTTTTACTACATTAAACTTATTTTTCAAGTATTTGCCGTTTGTATTTTTACATATCAAATGGAAAGTGCTCTTGAAAAATATTACAGCTATCCTATAGGTAAAAACAGATAAAAATAAAACGATTTAAAGATTACAGTAGAAACTGTTACAGGGTTGTTTAACAGGCTAACCTAACCTATAATAGTCGTGATATTGAGATCTAGCGGTTACGCCCTAGTAGGGGGGAATACCTTTCACTCATTCAATTTTAGTTTTTTAAGCAAAATTTTCTTATTGTGATAACTTTTGTTTTACAAGCCACCACATGACGTACAACCCAACAGGGATATCCAAGCTCCATATTTTTTTTTTTTTTTGGAGGGGGGGTTTGGGGGATACAAGATATCATTAAGGGAGGGGGATTAGTTAAAAGTAACTCATCCATGGTGTGTGGGGGGGGGGATCCCAAATCCAACATTTTAGGGGTGAAATGTTCCAAATTTAGCTGATTTTTTAAAACAATTTTTTGGAGGTTTCTGAGGTTTTGGGAATCTTATGGTATAAACAAAGTATTTTTTATGGGGGAGGAATCATCTAATTTTCCCCACCTTGTACATCCTAGCAATTACAAATTAAATAATTGTGTATCCAATAATAAAATTTAGTACAACAGCAGTCAGTTGAATCTGTAACTGAACTACCAGAAGTTAATATCTATATGTGTCAGGTATACTAATATTTAAAGTATAAGGATTAGATCTTTTCATGAAAATACACTTTTTCGAATTTTAGTCTTCTGCTAACCTAAAAAGTTACTTTAGGAGCCTAGAAATACATGTACAAAATTTCAGCTCTCTATCTCTACTGGCGACCTAGCGCCAGGCATGTAAAATATCAACATATAACGGTAGCACGGCGGTTTTAACAATATCTCAGCAATGTGCAGGTTTTAAGCTCTTCTGCATATTTCAATTTAAACACATAAGGGCAAAGGTATATTATCCCAAAAATCTTTTGTCAAAGTCTTTTCTACACCTAGCGCCAGTCAGTTTTCTAAAATCATGCATTTTATACCTGTGAAAATAGAAATCGCCAGCGCTAGGTGTAGAGCAGACTTTGACAAAAGATTTTTGGGATATTATATCTTTGGCGTTATGTGTTTAAATTGAAATATGCAGAACACCTAAATTCATCTTCCAAGCCATTCTCTAAGCATTTTAATTTTTTTTATGAAATAACGGGATTTCAAAACTGCCCTTTGAAAAGGCCTTAAAAATATCTTTTTTTGTCACTTTTTTCACTGCTTATAGTTACAACTTATTAAGATATTATGCTCAGTTAAAAAAAAAATCGGCGCATTCAGCACCAAAACCGGCAAAAACTGGCAGTTAAACTTTTGTGCCCCTACTTGTCCCCCTCTTCAGCCAACATTAGTTATCTAAAGAAGTAAAAGAGATATCACACAGAAAGAAAACTTTTTAAATAAAACTGAACTAAGTAACTATTACAGATTTCATTTTGGGACTTTCCTTCTAGGGGCTTGTGGAGCAAAAGACCCCCCAAAACACTAAAAATATGAGTTCTGAGCTTATTTTTAAAGATATCAACCTGATTTTTTTTTGAAAACTTTGTTAACATAATGGAGCTCAGTAAAATTTACAGATTTCATTTTGGGACTTTCCTTCTAGGGGCTTGTTTGGCAAAAGACCCCCAAAAACAAAAAATATGAGTTTTGGATTTATTTTAAAGATATTAACCTAATTTTTTTGAGAAAACTTTTTTCACATAACCAAACTCATCAACTTATACATATTTCATTTTGGGACTTTCCTTCAAGGTGATAGTGGAGCAAAAGACTCCCCAAAACACAAAAAATATGAGTTCTGAGCTTATTTTTAAAGATATCAACCTGATTTTTTTGAGAAATCTTTTTTCACATAACCAAACTCAGCAACCTATACATATTTCATTTTGGGACTTTCCTTCAAGGTGATAGTGGAGCAAAAGACTCCCCAAAACACAAAAAATATGAGTTCTGAGCTGATATATAAAGATATCAACCTGATTATTTAAAGAAAACTTTTTTAACACAACCAAACTCAGTAATGTTTACAGATTTCATCTTCGGACTTTCCTTCTAGGGGCTAGTTGGGCAAAAGACCCCCAAAAACTAAAAATATGAGTTCTGGACTGATCTTTAAAAATACCAACCTTATTTTTTGAGAAAACTTTTTCACATAACTGAACTCAGTAACCTTTACAGATTTCATTTTGGGACTTTCCTTCTAGGGGCTAGTGGAGCTAAAGACCCCCCAAAACACAAAAAATATGAAATCTGAGCTTTTTTAAAAAGATATCAACCTGATTTTTTTTAAAGAAAACTTTTTAAATAAAACTGAACTAAGTAATGTTTACAGATTGTTGTGGAGCAAAAGACCCCCCCCCCCCATATTTTAGTGTTTTGGAGGGTCTTTTGCTCCACATGCCCCTAGAAGGAAAGTCTCAAAATCAAATATGTAATAGGTACTTAGTAGAGTTATATTCAAAAAGTTTTCATAAAAAAATCAGCTCAATATCTCTAAAAATAAGCTCAGAACTCATATTTTTATTGTTTTGTAGGTCTTTTGTCCCACCTGCCCCTAGAAGGAATAAAAGTGTTGGGGGTATTTTGCTCAACAAGCCCCTAAAAGGAAAGTCCCAAAATCAAATCTGTAATGGTTACTGAGTTCAGTTATGTTCAAAAAGTTTTCATTAAAAAATCAGCTCAATATCTCTAAAAATAAGCTCAGAACTCATATTTTTATTGTTTTGGGGGACTTTTGTTCCACTAGCCCCTAGAAGGAAAGTTCCAAAATGAAATCTGTAAATGTTGGTTATGTTAACAAAGTTTTTAACAAAAAAAATCAGGTTGATATCTTTAAAAATAAGCTTAGAACTCATATTTTTAGTTTTGGGGGTCTTTTGCCCAACTAGCCCCTAGAAGGAAAGTCCTAGAATAAAATCTGTAAACATTACTGAGTTTGGTTATGTTAAAAATGTTTTCTTTAAAAAATTCAGGTTGATATCTTTATATATCAGCTCAGAACTCATATTTTTTGTGTTTTTGGGGGTCTTTTGCTCCACAAGCCCCTCAAAGCAAAGTCCAAAAATGAAATGTGTAAACATTACTGAGTTCAGATTTTTCTTTTAAAAAATCAGGTTGATATCTTTAAAAATAAACTCAGAACTCATATTTTTTTGTGTTTAGGGGGGTCTTTTGCTCCACTAGCACCTGGAAGGAAAGTCCAAAAATGAAATATGTATAGGTTGCTGAGTTTGGTTATGTGAAAAAAGTTTTCTCAAAGAAAATTAGGTTGATATCTTTAAAAATAAGTCCAGAACTCATATTTTTAGTTTTTGGGGGTCTGTTGCCAAACAAGCCCCTAGAAGGAAAGTCCCAAAATGAAATCTGTAAATTTTACTGAGTTCCATTATGTTAACAAAGTTTTCAATAAAAATCAGGTTGATATCTTTAAAAATAAGCTCAGAACTCATATTTTAAGTGTTTTGGGGGGTCTTTTGCTCCACAAGCCCCTAGAAGGAAAGTCCCAAAATGAAATCTGTAATAGTTACTTAGTTCAGTTTTATTTAAAAAGTTTTCTTTCTGTGTGATATCTCTTTTACTTCTTTAGATAACTACTGTTGGCCGAAGAGGGGGGCAAGTAGGGGCACAGAAGTTTAACTGCCAGTTTTTGCCGGTTTTGGTGCTGGAGGCGCCGATTTTTTTTAACTGAGCATAATATCTTAATAAGTTGTAACTATAAGCAGTAAAAAAAGTGACAAAAAAAGATATTTTTTAGGCCTTTTCAAAGGGCAGTTTTGAAATCCCGTTATTTCATAAAAAAAATTAAAATGCTTAGAGAATGGCTTGGAAGATGAATTTAGGTGTTCTGCATATTTCAATTTAAACACATAACGCCAAAGATATAATATCCCAAAAATCTTTTGTCAAAGTCTACTCTACACCTAGCGCTGGCGATTTCTATTTTCACAGGTATAAAATGCATGATTTTAGAAAACTGACTGGCGCTAGGTGTAGAAAAGACTTTGACAAAAGATTTTTGGGATAATATACCTTTGCCCTTATGTGTTTAAATTGAAATATGCAGAAGAGCTTAAAACCTGCACATTGCTGAGATATTGTTAAAACCGCCGTGCTACCGTTATATGTTGATATTTTACATGCCTGGCGCTAAGTCGCCAGTAGAGATAGAGAGCTGAAATTTTGTACATGTATTTCTAGGCTCCTAAAGTAACTTTTTAGGTTAGCAGAAGACTAAAATTCGAAAAAGTGTATTTTCATGAAAAGATCTAATAAGGATGTTAGTCTGTCTGTCTGAAGAAAAATCTCCGCGTAGCTGTTAAATATTTTTTAAGGTAAACTTTCCTAAAGGAAGGAATATTAAATTTAAGGGCTTTTAATGAATACTCAAGTAGTTTATAGCTAAAGCTATGTATTCAAAGCTATAGGTAAGGTAAAGATGGCCTAAAACCATCCTGAGACTTATTTTTTGTTAAAAATAAGCTTAAACCACCAGAACAATTGTTGATTCGGAACTTTTGATTTAATTATTTTTTTTAATAAATTCTTTAAAACAAGCCTCACACATTTACAAATCAATCTACCTACATTTTAGGAAAATCAATTTGATTTCAATGCGTCTTTGAGCTATGGATACGAAAACAATGTTTGTCTTTTTGCAGGTGAATAAGCATATTTTACGGCGTTGCTTCAAAAAAAACCTAATTACAGAAGACTTAATTACAAAGGTTATGTTAGGTTAAGATTATTGGATATACATTTGTGTATAATATCCAAAAATCATATGCACAAATATATATCCAATAACATTAATCTAATCTAACCTATATCTTTAGGATGACAACATCCATAAGTAGCGAAGCACAACATCTATTATGAAATAGACAAACAGACAAAGTGATGAATAGAGCAGATTAACTGTTATCATAACAAAGAAAAGAAAGAGAGATATACTCAAATAGATATACAAAAAACTTAAAATCACGTTGCTAGCAGACGAAAAAGGTCCCCAACAATCCATCCAGGTAGTTGTCTGGATTATACATCTAGAATTCTACAAGTACCCCCCAACTCGTTAAATGCACTTCGTGCAACTATCCCTTTGAAAGTGATTTAGTGTGATTTTTATATTACATCCATTCCTTAATAAGCTATCTTTTGTAATATTCTTTTATTAATGTCAAAATATGCCTTTCAGTAGGAACTGTTTGCATAATAAATATAATAAATCTAGCTCCCTCATCGTTGAATTAGACCAACAAGAGCACAGTGTAGAAACAATCCGGCCATAATATTGGTCAGAATGTGCACACATTTTATTACAAAAGGGCAGTGATTTTTCTTCTAGATAAAATAATTCGCATTTAAAAAAAAATAATTTCTTCAGGTAAAACTTTCGTGAAATTGTAACGTCCAAAATATCAACGCTCGTGTTAATAAGTCATGACTAATATAAACAAAAATTCCTTTTCCAGTTAGAGGTATTATTGTGTCTGACAGACGATGCTGTGAGTATTGGTGCAAAAAATATGACGTAACAAAAAAAATTAGCCAATGAGAGGCCGTTATTGACCAATGGTAAAATTTATAGTGGCCTCTCAGTGGCTAATTTTTTTGTTACGTCATATTTTTTTCACCAATACTCACAGCATCCTGACAGACCATCTAGGTTAATTAATCTATTGTATTTTCTTGTTGATATAGGATACATAACAGAAATTAAAAATGACATACCAAACTGGAGAGGAAAATTTGGAAACACTTCTTTTACCCATCTTCTTCAAGAAATTTATAAATCTGACTATTCAGGAAAATGTAGAATTAAAGGAGATTTCCCTCAAATTAACTTGTCTAGCACTGACCCCCTCTCCTTCTTTCAGAAACAAATCGTAAATAGTTAGGGCACTGCAGTCATACGCCACGTATTAATTATTCATAAGAAAATAAGCAATTCTCCACTTTTATTTCAATTCATCAAAAATTAAGAGCGTAGGGAGGGGTGTGAGTTCAGTGCTCCATAGGTATTTTATGGGAAAGTACGTAAATAAACACAAAGCAATTGTTTGAACTTGAAAATTTTTTTAAATCTAAAAAATTCAACACTTTTTTCTTGTAGTTTTCATTTCAAGTTTTAATTTTCTAAGTCATTTCAAAATTCAAAATACATATGTACAGTAAAACCTTAGATACTACAATCTTGTTAGGGAATAATGTGTATACAGCAGAAGTGAACCCAATTTTCATGTTCCCATATGGACATTGCTTGCTCATTAGCAATCACACTATCAACAAAGAACTTTGGTTTAGGAATATTGACAAAACATTTCATAAATCATAAATAAATCATTTCACTACATTATAAAAAGGTTTTATTGATGTTAATGAATTTGCTTGGCAATAAAGAGTAAGCTATGAATGTAAGAGGCATTTCAGCTTTCTAAACAAGTTCTGCAATATTTCCCATAAAACTCGAAGAAGTTTACCTTGTTATTTCTAGCTTACAAGAATTGACCAAACAATAGATATTGCATCAAAGACTAGCGGCTTCGCCCCTAGCCTCTAGGAGCTGTGCCCCAAGAGGTGATCACAAAAAAATTAAGGTGAAATTCGTAAAAGGACCAATGAAATATCCTGCAAAAAAAAAATGACCAAGGAAATCTTCTGCAATAAAAAAAAAAAAAAAAAAAAAAAAAATGGGGGGGGGAATTTTTTTGTTTTAGGGGGGGTTGGGGGTGTCCCACCACCCAAGAAAATAGCTTAAAACCATCACAGGACTAGTAGGTATAATCCCTGAAAAGTAGAGCCCAATCGGTTCAGCGGTTACTGAGATCTTAAGCTTCAGACGGACAGACAGACGGACAGACGGACAGACAGACAGACAGACAGACATCGTTCTACTTTGTATTATAGATAACTGTTATAATCATTTTGATAATAAAAAGAAAAAATAAATTGTAGAAAATATTTTTTAAAAATTTGTCATGACCCTATAATGATTTAGTATTAAAAAAGAGACCAAGCTTCTCTTAATTGATCCATATGCGGATAATAGTCTGAGAGCTATTGAGATACCTGGCGCTAGTTTGGATATTCAATCAGAAGGTTATAATATTTTTTAATTGTTCTTTGCCCAGATAGAAAAATTTTAAATATGGAGTCAGAGGATTTTATACTATGAATTTAAATTTAGATAATAGAAGTCTAATAACTAGCTAAATCTAATAATGGTTTAATTAACATGTGTGAGAATTCCTATATTGCATAATCCTGACCGCAAAAATAATAGTTGACTTTAACAAAGCTTTTGCCATTTCCCAAATTGAAATGTAGTACAAAACAAATTCTGGTTCCAGAAGTAACCTAGGATAAAGCCCACTTAAAAAAGATAGAGAATAAAGTACATTGCTTTGCACAATGACCAATCTGTATATGATCTGTTTCAAAATATCTCATACAATCTTAAAATTTTATCTTAAAATCTTATTTTAATTTCTTAGGAAACAATACATTTGAGAGAGCCCACTATGAAATAATCTATAAAAAGATGGATAGATCATTACACAACGGCAAAACTTGTACAGGTTAAAGCTCAATTGTCACAAAACAATAATGTAAATGTACAGTTTCATCAATTTTTTTTGTGGGGGGTAAATTTCACAAGGGTGACACCTTATCCGTAATAGTTATAAACAGTACCAAGCCACATGAAAGGGGGAATAGTAGAGTAGGGGGAATGCCTTGGCCCAAAACAGGCGCAACTCGTTACCATGCACAGTTGGGACTTCTCAGACAAAGGTCGTGCATCACAGAGAGTTGGTTGTCTGTTCGACGTTACTTAACCTAATATCCTTGGGTGTTTGGACAGAGAAGGGTGCGTAACAGTCATCCTTAGTTCTCCTGGATTGCTGGACCAGGACCTGGAAAGTACATCAAGTCGATAAGGTCCATGACTGCAATCCCGCCCGTACGAGGTAATTAAAGGTAATTAAGCCAAATGAAAAACTACAATGAAAAGGAGAACTGTATCGGTTCAGTGGTTAGTGAGATCTTTCGGTACAAACGGACAGGCTGACAGACAAATACAGTCATTCCATTACTTTTATCCAATGTTAAAATAAGGACAATAAAGATAGTTAGAGAAACATAGGGAGTGGGATAGTATAAAAAGATAATAAGCATAGCTGAGAGAAGAAAAAACTATAGAACAGTTTTACTAACAAGTTAAAAAAATGTAGTAAGGGGAATTATTAGTGAATTACAATAAGTACCAACCAACAGACAGAAACCATCAATTATAGAGTGGCTGTACCTCTAAACAATTAATGTTATTTGAGTTTTGTGGTTGTATATGTAATTGTAGATTATGTGAAGTCTGGTTCTAGTTATGGACAGTGTATTCAAGGTGACAATTTTATTATCCTGACTTACCTTATTAATAAAGATGACAACATCCATAAGTGGCAAAAAACTATAAAAAAATTATTGTTGGACAAATGAACTAATTGAATTACAGAGCAGATGTGCAGTTGCCTTAAAAAGAAAAGTATTGAATGAGCACATGCGAAATACCATTTTTAAAGATCACAAAACCTTTTTTTAATCAAATGTATTAATGTTTTTTCAAGGTATGACTGAAAGAACAATGGACTAATTATAGTATATATTAGATGTTCATTCTAAAAAAATTGCTACTAAATATTGTAGTTTATACAAATCATAGAGGAGCTACTCATTAGGATATATAAGTTGGAAGGAATTTTAATGTTAGAGGGAGATTTGAAATCTGCATCAAATTTTAATGATTTTTTATAAAATTCGTTTTTTGTATAATTCTTTATCTAAAAGCGGAAATACAATTTAAGTTAATAAATTTTGACCAATAGGATAGGTGGATTGGAAATTACCTGCGCTCTAATTGGTTGAATGATGTGCGACACTTAAACTTCTCCAATCAGAGCGCAGATAATTTTCAATCCACCAATCACAGATGTCAAAATTAATTAACTTAAATTGTATTTCCGCTTTTAGGTAAAGAATTATACAAAAACGAATTTTAAAAAAATCCTTAAAATTTGATGCTGATTTCAAATCTCCCTCTAACATTAAAATTCTTTTAAACTTATATATCTTACTACTCATAGTACATAAAAATTTTATACAAATAAAAAGATATGTATTCGAAGTTTTTTACGTCATTGATTAATGTTTTTATTGAATACAAAGAATGAATAATTATATCAATTCAGTGGATATAATTGTGTTTTCAAAAAAAAATATGAAAAATTGTTATAGACATAATTATTTAATAGTTTAAATTGCTAGATTGTATTGTACCTCAATACAAATTTGAATTATAAAATATAATAGGTACATGCCTAATACCTAATTTTGAATAGTACCTGAATTATAATGTTTTAATATTTGAAGTTCTTAATTCTTTTGATCGCACAGATGCAATGGTAGAGCAGGTTATTGAGTGGTTTGGATGCCTTCCTTTTTGGACGTTAAATAAAGGGTATATTGTAATCTTTTTAAAAAGTTACCATTATAAAAAATCTGTTATAGAATATTTATTCAACCCTGAATACATTAGATCTTATGTTTGTTATCTTCTTTTAGGTCAAATACTGAAGCTTCACTTTTAAACTGTGAAAACACTACTATGAAGCAGGCAACAAATTTTATTTTACATTAATAGATAGATTATTACCTGGATATCCACCAGATTTTCATGTTTTCCAACTAAGTGAAACACGAAACTGGCTAAAAAAATTATTTCCCCCTTCAACCCAATTAACCCAGTTTCCTACCCTGCTACTAGATAAATACTATTTAGATTAATTGAAGGGCAAATAAATAGGTTCCATGTTAGCAAGCTAAATTGACAAAAAATTTCCCCTTTCATAATATCCACGTTGAACATGAAACTCACGATTAAGAGTAAAGGATAAAAATAATAAATTTTGAAAATAGTTTGATCATTAAAAAATGCGTATGATATTTTAGATGGACCCCAAAAAATACCAAAACATTCGAGATATACTCTACAGGAAACTTTAAACAAAAACCTTAAATTATATTTTTCTTAGAATTATTCTAAAAAAAGATAAGTTTGCAAGTATAAAAATAGATTTAAAGTTTAAAAATAACAGATTTCTGAGCAGTGATGACTTGGACATTATGAAAAGGAATCATTTTAGAAATAAATTATTTAATTTTTTTTCTAGTTTATTCTTTATTTTCTATTATCCCCCCCGCCCCCCCCACAAGTTAACTTTCGAACATCTTTAGGACACAAAAACACATAGGTATCTTACTACACATAATATTTCTTTACTTCAATAAAATATGATACCACTAGATGCATGCCTCCTTGTACAACATTACAGATTACAATTCAGAGAACTTTTAAATCTACAAACATACCAGGTACAAGAAATAACATTGAAAAAAATATTTGCTTGAACTTATTTTCAAATAGGTGCACTTTTTCCAAAATAAGTTAGTCCTTCTTACATGATAGTTATAACAAACCATTTTAATATTCTATAGAAATAAATCTTGGAAATTTGTTGTTATGACTTAGAAAAAGCTTTTGATACTGTGTTTCAGGATCAGCTGCTTTGAGACTTAAAAACAATGGAGTTGTTTCTGTTTCAAGGTGAAGTAATTGTAATCACAAAAGTCATCTGAAAAAATTATAAAGTAAAGGTTTTGAATGAAAATGAAAGGATGGCATAGCTTTTCTGTTTTAGTATCTTGATTTATTTTTCATTTATGATATTTTATTTGATATAATTTACTTTTTTTTAGACTTTGGGGTACATAATGTGTTTTTTTAATTTACATTGTAGGGATGCTTACAGTTTTGATGTATTTAACTTGATTGTTGAATTGGGAAGCTCATTAGGACTCTGGCTAGGTAATTGATTGTTTTACTTCATTTTTTTGTGTTCAGTTAAGTTGGGTAATAGGAGCATGTTTTCATATAAAAAATGACAAATAGAAAAAGGAAAGTCCCATAAAAACATTTGTAGAGTAAAATTAATCAAGTTTTTAATTTTTTATTATTATTTAAATTTGTTAACATTATTGGCACCAATGCAATTTGTCAGCTATTTGAGGTTTAGATTTCTAATTTATGAACCTTTTTGTAAATTAAAACAAAAGATATTTGGTAATGTAAGTTCTTTCACCAAAAAATGCTTTCAACACTTATTTATAGGACTGCGAGATTAACTTGTGACACTTTTTAAACTTGAACATCTGTGATTAATTTAAAAATTGCGTATGATAACTAGATTGGAAATCAATTAACTAATTTATGTTCAAAATGTATTAAAATCATTTACTTTTTATTCACAGGTTTATCTGCTATTAGTTTTCTGGATCTTTTTGTATTCTATTGGCAGAAATTTAAATATTACTTTGATGTAAAAATATGAGTAATATTGACTAAATTAAAATCATTCAATATTGAAATACAGACGTATTTACCAATTAATCTTTGCATAAAACAAATTATATATATTTAGAGAAATAGTTTATCAGAGATATACAAATAAAATTGATAATATACCATTAAAATATTAACTAAAAAAAAAATTTCATCTCATTCATAGAATTAAAAAAATAATAATGTAAGAGTAAGAACCATAAAGAATATATATGTTGCTTTGTAAAATGATTTCAAGCTATTATTTTACAATTTCCTAGTCATATATTCGTCTGAGGGTCTAAGGAACTCAATAGTGGCAATGATCCAAAATACAACCCAGAATGTTAAGGTGGCTAGGATAAATATGTTTCGTCCAATTCTGTTGAATCTCTTGCTCTTTGGTAGTTCCTAAAAAAGATAAGAATAAAAATTATTATAAAAGACAAATTATATATTAGAACCAGACTTCTTTTTAACATTTTCTTTGACTAAAAATAAAATATTTTTTTTTTGACAAATTAACTAGCAGTTACAACATGTACTGAAATTAATCAAAAAGCTATGATTGAAGAACCTATCCATGTTTAAATTTAGTATTGAAATTAAATTAAATAAGTAATTATATTAATTACAGTAAAATATTCTCAATGAGGGCTTTAAACTAATTTTGTCTAATGTCTAATAATTGACAATAAACATAAATTGAAAGCAATTTGCAAAAAAAGGATGAATGCGAGAAAAATGGTTGCCTTCATATAACTATCAAAATATCATGACTTCCTATTTGAAGGTCTTAAGTAGCAAATAAACAAACCTCATCATCATCCTCAATGTCAGGAGCAGGTTGATTTACATTCATAACCTTATTAGCCATCCGCAGGATTTGAGAACTCTGTGGCCGGATTATCCTTGCGCTAGAATCTGTTCTCACAACGCTATGACAAAATAGTAAGCTTAATTTTAAGAGTGAAGCTATACAAACTATATTTTTAACTCTCCCCCCCCCTTTCTGTAAGGGTTAACTGATTGGGTTCTCTATTTTATATAAACTTAACATCGGTCCCGTGATGGTTTTAGGCTATTTAATTTTTAGATTTAAGTCTTGGGATGGGTTTAAGCTTTTTTTCTAGTCCGTAGATAACAAAGGGGCAAACGCTAATAATATATAAAGTTTTTTTTGTCTGAGGGCATTAGACTATTTCATTTTCAGATTGTTTTTAAGCTATTTTTTCTAGCCTGTTTCTGCCCCTTTAATTACAAAGCCCCTGGATGCTAGGTACGCATCCGCTAGGTATGCATTTTTTTTATTCAGAATTAGAAATATGGATTTTGTTAATTATTAGAAATATTAGAAAATAAATATAAATATATTAACTTGCACATAAAGATTACTTCAAGTTCAACTACTTACGTTAGAATTTCTGTCAGGCTGATTTTAGTTATTTATTTTATAATAAAAGCCTTTGATACTATCAACGTAATAACATTCTGCCTTAGCGTTTTCTTGTTTTTTTTAAACCTCTCTCTCACACTTGCTTTTTCTTCCATTTGTCTTTTGATTTCTTTATTTGATCTTCAGATACGTATTTATGATAATGCTTTTTTTCATTCTTTCAAAAATGTAATTTGAATTATGGAATTTATTTTCCAATATATATTTTTTATATAACCGTCATGAAAGGGTTAAAATGTTTTTAATTTTTGTTTGTAAATCTGAACACATTAAAAGTGGCGCTAGAATCAATTTATTTTAAAACTAAGTTTTCTTAAATTTACTATATTATGAATTTAAATTTTCTGTTTTAAGAATAGTAATTAAATACTTCAACATTATGTAAATAGCAACATGAAGTAAAAAAAATGAATTTATTCTTAATAAAGTAAAATATTGGGTCTTATCGTTCTGGGCAATGAGAGTTTATTATGGATTTTTGGAGCACTATGAGTTTTAAACATTTATCCCTTGGAAGACTTGAGCTCATTTATAGACATTTATTTTCTATATAGATCTGACATGGATCTTGAAGCAATAAAGCAGGCTGTTTTGTAAATGTTAAAAATTGGAAGAATCTATTAAATAAAAGTTATCGCAAATATACTTAGTAAATGATGTAGGCCTTTAACTCTTTCATGAAAAGAAGAACATAAATTTGTTCCAAATAAAATCTTACAGGTGTGTGAAACTTACTTGTTTTCTTTAATTATTCTCCTTTTTATATCTAAACCTATTTTATTTCATATCTCTTCTATTAATCTAGGTTTTTTTTTCTGTTAATACAAAAATATAATAGTCAAGAATCCAATATTTTTCACGTAATTTCCTTAAGGTTTTTACTTTCTAATATTCTTTTGTTAATTTTGTTATTCATTTTTACAGAAAACATACATTTTTCAAAAAAAAAAATTTAAAATTCATTATATGTAAAGTTTTATAAAGATCTTACTTATCTGTCCCAAACATTCTTGTAGTTCTTCCAGTTTGATGCTCTTTCTCATCAAGTTCTTTCATCACCCTGATTAATAATTATCATTTATTTAAACAATTACAATAGTTTATTTTGACATAAAAATTATCTACACGTTTTGCTACATAAGTCCACCTCAAGTGCCCCTGGAGACCAATCAGGTAGAAATTTACCTGTATGCCAGAAAAGTGTGGAAAATAAGAGATCCAACCATCTGATTGAGGGCAACAAATAACCAGTAATCTATCATTTTTAAATATGGGGTGGCTGGTAAACTCTAAAATTAAAATTATATCTTTAAGCAATATATATATGTGTGTATGTTAAGGATACAATAACACTAATTGCATAGATTTTTTTGGTTAGTGTAGGAACAAATCCCTATCCTCTCCTTTTTTTCAAGGATATTTAATTTAAACAGCATACTTTTTCAGTTGTTTGAAATGGTCACAGTATATCTGTATTACAATAATAAATTTATAAGAACTAAATTACCAATGAAATTCCATTAGAAATAGTTGCCACAACAAGTTGTAGAGTTAAACTAACCATCACTCTGTCCTATAATTCAGAAATAAACATTTTTAGTTAAAAATGTAAATATAATCTTCAAATTACAAATTATACTACAAAATAATATTTTATTTTACTTTCATGAAAAAAGATTCCAGAGTAAAATAGAATGAAAAAGTGTGCTAGAAGAGAATTTATTCATGAATTGTATGACTATAAAAAGAGATAAATATGAAAAAGGAATAACAATTCTTACTGTAAAATTATCAACTTTGAAGTAGAAAGTAAGGAAGGCGACTATTATCAAAATCTTGGTTTGTAAGAAGGTGTTGAACAAATGATACTGAATTTTCCTAAATTAAAATAGAATTCAATTTTCCATGGATTAGCAGTTACAAAAGTTGTTAGAAATGAGGATGGGGATATTAGACTGTTAGTTAAATTAGTACCAAAAGTTTTATAATCATGTTTTCATATTTACTAGCTTAAAACTTTTAAAATTTTATTGGTTCGTTCATCAACAAGCAGTGAAAAATTTTTATCTGGAAAAGGAGTAATTTTGTTTATCCTCATTGGGTATGTACATTGTATTATTCATTATTATTTCCCCTAAGATCCCTATTACTTCTTTTGGGTGTGGCTCCTTTATTTAAGTTCAAACAAGATTGAGCTGTATCTAGATGACATTTGAAGCTAACCAGTTGAAAAACAAAAAGTTACAACAAATTAGGATTTAGTAAAAGAGTTATCCAAGAGACATATTATCTAAATGGACTAATTCAAGAGATCTTTTTGGTTGAAACATTTTACAGATCTTGTTATGTAAGGGCATTTTGTTTGCATAATTATTAAGCAATAAATTGTCGCATATCATGGGATTAAAGGGACTGTGAACGTAAATTTTTCTCATCTTAATATCAAATCTTAACATTATCTCATTCATAATATCTCACAGATAGAGCAAAACGCGCTTTTGTTTGCTTAAAAAACGGCTTTTTCCGACGATTTTTATAAGGTACGGGGAAAGGAAGAAATTTTCCGTATTATATAAAATGTGCATTAAATTGCTTTTTTCTCCCATTATAGCTAAAATTAAACTTTTTCACATAGTTCTAGATTTTTCCTAACAGTTAAGCTGACTTTTAACATAATCCTTGCTTTAATCTAATGTATAGTTACTTAGAAATTGATAAAATAAGCAATATTTTTTTTATTGAAAACCAAATACAATAACAAAGCCAGAAACAGGTTTTTTATTAGTATTCAATTAACTTTAAATGGCCCATCTCTCGCCCACCTTTAATTACAAATTTGTAAATAATAAAGACGCAATATTTCTTTATAAACAGTCTGATAAAAGTGTAAACTAATTCTCCAAAGTGGGTTATCTATTGTTCAACACAATAAAAAAGGATATTATTATTTTATATAACCTATGAGATTCAACCCTTTGTAGACAGTGAGGTATTTTTTTGTCAATAATACGAATTTAAAATATGTCTTTATTATCTAACTAGCGGCTTCGCCCCTAGCCTCTAGGGGCTTTGCCCAAAGAGATGATAAAAAAAAATTATGGCAAAAATCGTAAAGGACCATGGAAATCTCCTTCAAAAAAAAAAAAAAAAATGGGGGGGGGATTTTTTGGTTTTTGGGGGGGCTGGGGGTGTCCCACCCCCCAAGAAAATAGCTTAAAACCCCCACAGGACCAATAGGTAGATACCCTGAAGAGTAGAATCCGATCGGTTCAGTGGTTACCGAGATCTTAAGGGACAGACAGACAGACGGACAGACGGACAGACAGACATCGTTCTACTTTGTATTATTTACTACGTTATAAAAAAACGAATTGGCAATTTTATAGCATAAAATAAATCCTTAACAGTAAGTAAATTGTTTCAACTATATATGACAAGTTAAATATCCCTACAAACATAAGAAACAAAAACGTTCAGATTTTCCCTGTTTTTTCCTTTTTCCCTCTCCAAATACCATAAAATCAAGGCATTATTTCTGGATATTTTTGTGAATAGGACATGTTTGGTTGATCAGTGTAGTGAAATGTGCTTAGTAAATGTTAAGATTTGATAATCAGATGAGAAATTTTTACGTTCACACTCCCTTTAAGCTTTTCCTGCATAAATTAATTTGTGTAAAAATTTCTTCCTCGTATAATGTGAAGCATATGACAAAACATAAAAGTTAGTTATGAAATTATTTTAATAAAGTCAGCTTTCTAAAAATTATATAGTCAAATAAATTTGTTTCAAATTTCGTCGTCCTTATCTTGTATATAAAAAATTTTAACAATAGTTTATGTCTGCAAAAATCCCTTTTTCGTTTTGACAAAAAATTGGGTCTGTTGGACAATCTAGATACACTTTGTCTATTGATTTAGTATACCTTCTGAAAACAGTTCTAATCTCAACTCTACTTTCTTGGTAATCATCATCAATAAACATTTGCTCATCCTGTATTTCATATTCAAGCAGTTGTCGTTTTCCTAAAAAATTTAAGTATCCTAAAATTGAATTCAATAAAGACAATCTTTTAGTTTTGAAGACATCATTGTATATGCATAATAAACTGATTTGTTTACCATAATTATTTAATGGCTGCTACACTCTGGAGAACCCTTATGAGAAAAATCAAACAAAAACTCTAACAATGGTTGATCTTAATTCATCAATAATAATAAAATTAGATTCAAAGACATATTTAATTTTTTTAGTTCAATTGAACTTGCCATCTTGTCCCTTATTTGTAAAAGTTACCTAAATATTCAACTCCTGCATGTTTGTCTACCTGCTCCAATGTTTCTTTACCTAAGTATTCCACACCAGCATGATCTATTTTCAGCACCATAAAATCTCTTGTAAAAGCTTGCAGGGCCCAATACATCCTACACACCTAATAAAAAAAGTAAGTTAATTCATCCTTTCACAAAATTTTTTTTGGATTCTTTTTATCCAACTATTTCATGTTAAAATAATTTAAGTGTTACGTTTTATTAATGGATTCCAATTTATCTGAAAGTTACCTGAGTGTCAAAGGGGTAGTAATATAGATCAAACTCACAAGAATAGTCCTAAAATGTAAAAAGATTTATCAACCAACTTGTTATGTCAAATCTATAAAATTTGATCCTGTCAGAAAAAAAAGTAACTAAATTATTATGTTTTTAATTATTAAATAATTGAAATAAAGTGGAACCTGATAATACTCTCTTCTAAGATTCAAAGCATTATATTTTCCAGGAAATCTGTAATCTTAAAAGAAAGTGCAATTTAAAAACTAACAAAAAAAATAAAAACATCTACGATAAGTTTTTGTATTGATTTTTTTTTATAATGAGAAATAACATTTAATTTGATATGAAAACATGTATTATAAATCATTCTACAATGTGAAAAAATAGATACTTTGAGAGCATCATCTCTTTCCACCAATATTAACTTACATTCTCTGCTGGTAGTAAAATCATCAAAGCTTGGTTTACTTTCCAGGCTAATTGTTGCCACACTGCAAACAATAACAATTATACCAACATTTATTATGGTACAAAGACTGGGCTTTTAATAATTTTATCATATTCACAATTTTAAATGTCTAATTGATCTCATTTTTTTCTCTAATCATGAAGAAAGCATGTAAAAACTGATTATGTTTTTACCTAAGTTCATCTGTGACAGTTTGATAAGGACCTAGAGAATTTAAGAATGCCAATTCAGGATTCCAGGTTCTCTAAAAACAATAATAATTCTTGACTATAAATTAATTGTGTTAAATTGGTAACTGTGTTGGTTATTTCCTCAAGGTATAAATAAAACCAGTTTTGTGAGACAATCAAAAGAAATAAGAAAAAATATATTGTATATGTTTTAATGTAAAGTTTTCATCTTAGAGATATGTTTTACCTGAAGTTTATCTAGCTGAATACTGTTTAGCATATCATTATCATTCAGATCTTTAAATGCTAATCTATCATCATACCTACAAATATGATTTTTGTTTTTATTATTATTTTACAGTTAATAAGCCATCTTTAAAATCTATAAAACACCTCTTTATCAGAACAACTTACCATCTCAAATTAATATAGTAATCACATGTGAATTTGAGAATCTTAGTATCAATATCAGGGAAGGCAAGGATTGAAACATTGATATAGATTTGTACTGGCTCTGCTCCTTTAGTCCTTTAAGATAAAAATAAATCATTAAACAAGTATTAAAGCTTATATCTTCATGTTACATTTATCAAGAATCTTTAAAGTTTAGATAATTTACTAAAGAGATTAAAAGTACCTTGGTCCCAAAAAGCTGTTGTAACCAGGAGGAATCTAGAGATAAATAAAGTGTTTCTTTTTTTTATTTAGTTCTTTTTAATTATAAAAATATGGTATATTGTCAATGAAAAATTTGTAATGTAAAGGAAGGTAGTATGATTGATGAAACTATATTGTATTATCATATTGTATTAGTATTGAAGACAATATTAGTTAGAAAAAAAGAATGGAATACATGAGATAGTTGCCTGTTAAATGTTACAGTCTACAGAAAATCTTTAACCAGTTATAACAAAAGGCCTTTTTATCAATACTAAATGGTTTATGACTTATCCTTTAATAATAGAATTAATCTGGCTATACCTGGTGATAGTCACAAACATCTTCATCTGATCCATCAATACAATCTACTTTGGAATTACACTAAAACAAAAGTTAGGATCAAAACTAGGCATGTGCAGTGTATTTGTACCAAATTTTTTAACTCAAACTTTTATTTAAATTGTTTACTTTCCACTAAATTCTAATATCAGGTAGTTAATGTTGTTGAAAGATGTGAATATTGGTCAGATATTATTCTTCAAAATTTTATCAGATTGCTGTAGACACCAAATTTTTCCAATATTTCCCTGGCTAGATCTCTTAAAGAATGAAATATAAATATATTTGAATTGGTCATTTGGTATTGAAATACTTAAATATAAGTTGGGTAACAAAAGGATTTTCTCATAATACTTGTAGATTTTATACTCTATTTTTTTAAAGGAAAGGTTGTAAAGTGATTAAGTATCTTTTAATTCATTTATAATTTAAATTTCCTACCTTTTCTATCACAAAAAGTTATTAATATATCATTCAAAATAAAAGCCTAACATGATTAATAAGGTCAATTTATATAAATTATATATACTTATTAAGTCTAAAGGTAAATTCATAAATCACTATAATATATTATAAGCTCTTTGGCTTGAAATATGAGTTCACCAATTTTAAATTAATGTGCACTGTCAAATAAAACCAAATATATTAGCTTTAGTTTAATTTTATTGTTGTATTGATTTTAAGAACAAGAATGAAATATGTTATTAAGTTAATTAAACATTAAGTTTCAGTTTACATACACAAATACTAGTCCTCCCTCTATCCCCAATAATCAGTACTTTTAGTAGCGAAGCTACTCTATAATTCACTTTGTCTGTCCGTCCGTCAGTCAGTAACACTATGGGAGAAACGTGATTTTCTAGAGATAGACAGCTGGAATTTTTAGTGAAGATTACTATGACAAATACGCATCTAATCTATACATTGTTTTGTCCGTCTGTCTATCAATTGGGGTGCTAGATCGATTCCTAGATTTTTACGTTTTTGCAATTTTCTCTATTCCTGTTCAAGATTAACGGCTAGAATTTTCAGGGATTAAATAAATTTAAATTCTACATATTCCATCAGGTTTTATTAAGATGCCTTTATTGGGTGGGGTGCTAGATCGATTCCTAGATTTTTAGGTTTTCATGATTTTTTCGATCCCTATACAAGATAGAAAGCTGAAATTTTTAGGGATTAAATAAGTTTAAACTTTACATATTTCCATCAAGTTTTTATTACGATACCCTTATTGGTTTGGGTGCTAGAACGATTCCTAGTTTTTTAAGTTTTTGTGATTTTCTTAACTCCTGTTCAAGATAAACGGGTGGAATTTTTAGTTATTAAAAAAGACATTATTCTACATATTTTGACTTACTATTGGTTGGGATGCTAAAACGAATTTTGATTTTAACGTTTTCTTATTAGCTTAATGCTGTAAAAGACCATCATACATTTTTGAAAGGTTTTGTGATTTTTATTATTAAAGTTTTTTTTTTGTAACATACTCTATTGGTCATTTTTCCCAGAATTTTTTAGCTTTGCTACTTATGGATGTTGTCATCCTTGTTTAGATTTAATTTTTAAAGTACTGATTCTTTCTTTTCAAAGAAAAAGTTACATTTCTATTTTTGATCATTTTGTAAGAAAATTATAAAACTATTTTTAAGGTATAATTATTAAGATATATAAGTTTTCCGGAATTTTAATGTTAGGGGGAGATTTGAAATCTGCATCAAATTTTAAGGATTTTTTATAAAATTCATTTTTTGTATAATTCTTTATCTAAAAGCGGAAATGCATTTTAAGTTAATTAATTTTGACCAATAGGATAGGTGGATTTTAAACTACCTGCGGTCTAATTGGTTGAATGATTTACGCCATCCAATCAGAGCGCAGATTTTTTAAATCCACCAATAACAGATGCCAAAATTAATTAACTTAAATTGCATTTCCGCTTTTAGATAAAGAATTATAGAAAAAACGAATTTTATAAAAAATCCTCAAAATTTGATGCAGATTTCAAATCTCCCCCTAACTTTAAAATTCCAGAAAACTTATATATCTTAATAATTATGCAAGATTGAGTTAAATAGAAAGTTGAAAAAAAAACAATGTATGTAAAGATTATAAAAAATAATAATTACTTTTGGTTAAAACTAATTTTGGCCATAAACTTTGATATTTGGTTATCAATTATTAATGAATACAATTCTTTTGACATGCATTAAAAATGTTTGAGGAAAAACATTTATGCATTTGATTGATTTACTAATAAACTTCCCAAGGATAAGGTATACTTTCCTTATCAAGTCAATCTTTATACTAAAGTAACAGGATGTCTGTTTGTCTGTCTGTGTGTTTGTATCGAAGGATCTCGCTAACCGCTGAACCGATCGGGTTCTCCTTAACAGGGTAGCTTCTCATAGGTCCCGGGAAGGTTTAAAACTATTTTGGAGGAGGGTACCACAACCCCTTCAAAGACTACTCCCCCCCCCCAAAAAAAAATTATATTTTTTTTATCTAAAATTAAAAATGGGGGGGGGGGGCACCTCCCCAAAAAAATTAATTCCCCCCCTCCCAAAATTTTTTTATTCTTTTATTTTTTCTTTTAAAATCTAAAATAATAACTTGGGTTATCAAATTCGACTGTCCCCTCCTCAAGTGCACCTTGAGGCCTCTAGGTACGTAGCCGCTAGTTAAGTATATAGGACTAAAGCTCTTTCTGATATTTTATAAAAGAGTAACTTATACAGAATATAGTTAGAAAATATATTTCTTTCAATGTTATTACAAAATGTATTTGACCACCGCCTTGAAAGAAACAGCAACAGCCACTAAAAGCTCTTATTATTCAGAAATGAAAAATATAATACCTTATTAGCCAGGGGTATACAGTCTCCATTAGTACATGTAAATTTTTCTGGAGGACAAGAGGTTAAAGTCAGCTCTATGGTTTCATCAATGGGCATCTCACAAAACTCAGCTCCTATTACATTAAAGATCAGCTAGTTTCTTTTCACTTAAAAATATTTTACATTTAAAAATGTTAAGTCACTTTTTTTTTATTTGAAAACATAAAAACGTTTTTTTTATTATTTTTATTAATTTTCCAAAAGCTTCTCAGTTTCTTAATTATTTCTTACAAAAATTTAATACCTAGATACCAATTTTTTCTTCCAAAAGGAAAATCTTTTGAACCTCGCTCTGAGAGGTACAGAAATTTTGTTGGGTCCTAAAAGGTTTTAATTTGTTAAAATACACTCGATTATATTAGATTTAAAATTGATATAAGGGGGGGCAAAAAAGTTAATTTTACTGATTTGTAAATCAGTCTTTATAAAGCTTTTAGAACATTGCTGGTCTAATGTTGCAAATATTATGTTTGATAAAATTTTAAAACTTTTATTGTGCAATCTATATTCAGCTGTTCCTGTTTCCTGGTGTAATGACTGTAAACCAATAATTAGCAATAACTATTAATTTCAAATATTAATCCTTAACAGTCGGTCCCCTTGCCGCACCTTTATTGGCCGGAGCATTTTGAGCATGTCCCCTGTTTGAAAATGAATTTAATTGAGTCAAAGTCAAATTTCGCTTCCTTCACCCTTTTATATAACAGCCTTTGTTTTTAGGTCCTTTTTTACTTAAAAATTTCAAACGGCTGTAATTTTCTTATTTTTGAAGCTAGAAGTTTATCTTTATGTAAATTGTATATTAGTATCAAAACATAAATTTCAGCGGCCGCAGGCGGCGGTCGGCGGGAAAACGGCGCGGATAAAGTCACGAAATTTGGGCTCTTTATCTTTCACACACAGAAAATGAGATAGAAAAAACCGGTTGGGGGGGGACTTTAACGCCCCCCCCCCCTCTGACCGTTAAGGGTTAAATTAAATAGCCTAAAACCATCACATGACCTATGTAGAGATTCCCCAGTATCAATATCTTAAGCTACAGAAAAAAAATCTTTATATGATAGGACACATTAGATATATCTGGATACATTCATTCAATTCATTTCAGCCTTTATTTTGTTTGTTTTTTTAATTAAGACTTACCGAAAGTGATTCTATTTTCCAGTTACCCGTCCTGCCTTCACTAGAATCATCCTCTCCAGGATAATAAATAACATGGCTGATACTTTCTCCCCTGAATATTTTAATCAAATACAAAAATTAGTAAACTTTCCAGTATGGCTTTGAAATCGAATAATATCCGCTGGATTAGAACCGATTCTCAGCTATACTGACAAATAATGTATAGAATAGTTCTACAGACAATTTTGAGAATATTATTATAAAATTACCACCAGTTTTGTTAAACAGTCACTTTCGGGCTAAGAAAAGTATATTTAATGTTATAATATCTTATTTTAATATCCCTGGAAAGCTGTCTAAAGTACGATATGATAAATAATGATTACTGATATATATCTATACTACAGTATTCTTATATATGGGGATAAGATACAACCAATATTATAGGTAAGGAATTTTTATTATAACACTGCATTCCTAGAGGAAGATTACCCATAATAACCTAACCAACGCTGAGTTAGTCAGGTGTCCTGCTTTCAATTAAACCAATTGAATTTAACCTAAAAGTTTGTAGGTTAGGAGTTTACTTAATGTAAAATTTACCTTAAACGAGCTCTGTGGTTTTCATCATCAAGATAATTGTACTGTGTATCAAAATAGCCCTCTTCTAACATTTCTGGGCACAATCCTGATATATAGAATTTAAAAATCATGTCTTAAGGTTTATATATGGTCTTTTGGTGGTTTTAAGCTATTTATAGGGGAATTATTGCATAGGACACCACTACACTTCAATTTTCTTTATTTTCTCTTATAAAAAAAAATTAAGGTAGAAAACCCCCTTCACCTATGGGCGTTATAGATTTTAGAGTAATAATAAATAGGACAAACAAATTTCACGTAAAAATTATTACCCTTCAAATAAATAGGTCTGATGGTCTGTTTTCTTCTACAAACAGCGCAATGAGTTTTCCTACAATCTCTGGCTCGTATGTTGTCCTGCTGGCGCATTAGACAAACATCCTTAATTAATTCAATCTTTGTAATTAGTTATCATTTAACAAAAGTACCGGGATGTCTTATGTGTGTGTTTGTATGTCTGTTTATATGTCAATCTTGCTCACAACTGGACCAAAGTGGTTCTCCCTTACAGTGAAGCTTCTAATATGTTTAGGTAACATTTACATGTAGCTAGTTTTAAAACTGACAACTGCACCCTCAAAAGAAAAATCGCTCCTCCTTCTTGCACAATTTTTATTCTACTGCAGAGGTGTAGCCGCTAGTTTATTACATACAATTAATGAATAATTGGTAAGCTGTACATACAGATTTACCCGTGTTATAGCAACTGCACTGAATGATAATTCTAGTTCGATAACTTACAAATTTAGATTTCGGTGGTCTAGTGTAAGGCAGGGGATATGTAATGGCTGTTCCATTCTGATAGTCCACCCATTTTCCATCTAAATTTAGTTTTTAGCATTAATGGGATTATCAAAAAACAAATTTTTATAGATAGAAGAACAACAAATTTTCTCAAATTTAATTTTTCTGATACCCCTTTCAAAAAAAATAATCTCTTATTCCAAACTAACATAGTAAATTAATAGTTTGAAACAAGAAAAACCACAAGAAAAAACAGCTTAATGTACAGTTAATTTTAAACAGTTAGACTTTAGCATAGCATTTAATTATTTTTTAGAACATTTGCAAATACTATTTCATTGATACAAAACCAGAAAAAAGATATAGCCAACAATAAATCTTAAATAATATTTGGGGGGCAGATAAAAAGGTCGTCAATTTGATAAGTGTTGCCCCCCAACGACAGCTGAACATCACATACAGATTTCTTGATTTAATAAAAAATAATTGCGTGGTTGGTCTAAGCTGATACAAAATAAACGTTTTACCTTGGTAAACATTACCCAACCAGAAGCTTAAATCACCCTCATCATTCAAACATTCTGTTTCCTAAATTTTAAGAATTTAGGCATTCTGTAGTCTAAATATTTTGTATAAATCATTGATTAACAAGAAAATTTATACATAACGTTTGACAAATATATGAAAGATTTTGAAAAAAAACTTTTTAAAATCCTTTTTATTATGAGAAAAAAAACCTACCGCATCAAAAGTGAGTTCTCTCTGATATCTCAAGAATAATTCTTCGTCATTTGCACTAAAACCTTAATATTATATAATTGTTTAGAAAGAGAAAATGTTTTTATCTATTTGATTTTGGGTTCTCTTTCAAATTCAAGATTTAATCTCAAGAGCATCATCAGCTTGCAATGGGTTGCGATACTATAGGATACTGGGTTATGTAACAATAGATAGGTTAGGTTCGCTTAAGTTCAGTTCTTTATGATCATCAGATAGTTAGTTTAGGTTTACCCCACAAAGTTCTAAACTACTTTAACTTCAGGACCTAACAACAATGGACTAACAGGATCAAATCTCTTCTTTTGCATTCAAATTCCCGTGGTATAAGGTTTTGAAATAGATAACCATCTCTTTGATTGCACTACCTTTGTCTGAAAGTTTACTGTACATGGTTTTATGTTGCACATCTGATATAGCAAGCAGTAGAACACATTTTTAATATATTTAGTGATGACGCAGTATTAAGTTGAAATTGAAACTCATCACCTCCTTGACAATAAGTCAAGGTGTCAAGCCTCAGTCATAAAAAATTGAAAAGGCTTACCTGCAGTTTGCAGGACCCCAGAGAAGAACTCGCAATGGCGGACGGCAGTATTGAAATCAACTGGCTCAGGAATGACTATCACTTCACTTGCTATCGTTTTCCTAAAAAGATAGGTATTCCTGTGTTTAATCTGAACATTTAGCCTCTTAATATCATTTACTTTACAAATTAATACTATACACCCATTAATTGTGCCACAACTATTAACTAATTGGAGCGGAATTCTCCTTCGATTTTAAGTGATCATCTTAAGAACCCAAAAGCATCCGCTTGGTTAGATAACATACAACAGACAACCAACCCTTTGATTGTACAAACTTTGTCTGAGAAGTCCCAACTGTGCATGGTAATGATTTGCACCTGTTTTTAAGTCAAAGCATCCGCTCCCTCCCCCCTCCCCCCCTCCTACACTAACTATTTTTTTTTTGCGCATCTGATATACCAGCAGTAATAACCATTTTTAACGTCTTTTGTCATGTATGTCTCAGTATGAAGAAAACTGACAATACATACATACTTGCAAAAAAACGTGATATCTGTGAGTTGTTCTCTTGTAACTTCACCAACATATTTCCATGTTGCCTCATTCCAATTTACTACATCTCCTGGAAGTAAATAAAATGATGACCTCTAGTAGGGGTCTTTGTGTCGCTTTGGGGTTATATTCACACCCATTAAAACATACTCTGCGTCTTATAATTGCGGTCTAATTGACAACCAACACTTTGATTGCACGACCTTTGTCTTGAAGTCCTAACTTTACATAATAAATTATATTAGTTATTGCATAGCTAGAAGTAATTAAGCCTTAAAGTTGGATCATAGGTTTACCCCTTTAATTTTATTTATATTATAATTACAAAAATTAAGAATATTGACAATAAATTATAAGAAATTTAATAAATATGAAAAATAATTACATGACATTTAATTATACGAGACAAATTATATAAAATTAACTTATATGAATTGACATTGCATTGTTTTCATTTATAATGAACCAATAAAACAGATATGTAAATATGTATGTATCTAATAGGTATAGAATAAATATGTTCAGACATCTTAAAGACAGTAAAAAACAAAGCTTTTAAGATAAATTAGTAGTATAAATTTGATAATCATAAAATTATAAAAATAAATAAATATGGCAATATCCCTTTTTCTGAAAGTGGACTCCAAAAACTATAGAAGTAAAATAGAAATCCTACCTTCTGGGTCTACAGCACAATTATCAAAACTTTTTAGCTCATCCAAAGTTAGTAATCTAAAATAAATCACAAAATTTGATATTAAAGAATTTGTAAATACGTGAAACAAATAAATTATCAGAAAAATCAACTTTTTACAATTTTAAAAAACTTAACCTGACCCAAATATGGCAATCCATTTTTGAAAAAAATAAAGCTTTCAAACTGGTTTAAGATTGAGACTTAGTCGTGGCTGCCTGCAAATTATTTACCAAAAAAATGCGGGATAATTAAGATGGTGTGTACAAATCAAACAAAACACATAAACTGTGATTTTAAAATAGAGTAAAGTTGAAAGAACCAAAGGACAAACATACATCTCTAACTAAAAGACAGACTAACATTTTCAATATAAACAAGCTTTGCTATAAAGAATAACCTGTTCCAAATATTGAACTGTGTAATTTGACCAGAATAACTGTTGAAATAGGAAAAATCTCCACCATATTTATCTTGTTCTTGGGATAGAATCAGAATACCCTACAATAATATTTTTAGTATGGCTTCGAAACTAATTAAAAATCCGCAGGTTTAGAACTGGTTCTCGGCAATACTGAAAAATCATGTATAGCATTAAATTACAAAAAAAAATCCATTAATATAAAAATGGCCCAAATTAGTTGTGATCTTATAATTTTTCATTTTAATATCCACAGAAAGCTGTTTCCAATACAACAACTGGTATGTTTGGAAAGAAATAGTTACCATTGTTTAAATCAGTTCATATGATAAAAGTAACAGGATCTTAATAACGACTGAACCGATATTGTTCTCTTTTATATGCTTCTCATAGGCCCTTGGAAGGTTTATAAATATTTTGGCGGAGGGTATCACCACCCTCCTGTGAGAAATCCAATCTCTCAAGGGCCCTGGGAGACCTCTAGGGTTGTAGCCGCTAGTACCTAAATAAAATAAGAAATAGTTTATTCCTCCTTTATGAAGATAAATTTAAATTGATGGTTCGAATTGGTTGTGATTTATAAAAATCTTGTGGCAACTATTGTAGCTTCTTTTGGATAATCATGTCCTTATTTCGAATGTAAAATTACAACAATTAATTGTAATTTAAGGGCCAATATAAAAAAAAACTAATAAATGGAAACCAAGTCTTTTGTGTTTTCCTTTCAATAAAAATGTTAATGACAACAAATTGTATTGGTTTTCCCTTTATAATTTATTTTAAATAGTTTTGTCCTTAGTTTAAAAGTTTTGGAATCTTTTGTGTGTGGGTGTGTGTGTACTGAAGGATATTGTTCGCCGGTAAACCGATATGGTTTCCCTTTACAATGTAAATGCACCTTTAAAACTGCCGCTGAATGACTTACTTTACTTCCCTTCGTATAAGGGTACCAAAAGTTTTTCTTTGTAAAACTACAATTAATTTTTTCCGGTGGGTCAACGTCCCACTCCCTCCTCCCACCAAAAAAAGTCACTATAGTCCTCTAACGGCATTTCCGCTAGTACGTATCAGCATTTAAAAATAAATGATTTTAAGACCACACTTTAAATAATATACTGTTCATATGAGATGTTTTCAGTCGGTTAGCTACTCTTTTATTCACTTTGTATAACTTTTGTACAACAACAAAAACTCTTGCTTACATGTGAGGGAAACCAAGCTTTAAAAAAACATACATGTTAAAAATTTATACATTACAACAATATATCAAAATGAATAGATTAAATCGCTAAAATGTCTGCTTGAAATTGGAAAAAAACAATATATTTAGTTTTGATGTATTAATGGCTGAGCGTTTCTGTAGAAATATTTAAAATAAAGTAATTAATCTAATTACAAGTCTGAACCTTGCTTTCCCTCAAAATGCTTAGGAGACAAAGAACCCTGAATGATTATTTTGAAACAAATTGAAAATAATGCAAGATGGTATATACCTGCGGTGCCCTTTTCCATCATAACCTCAGGTAAAACACTAACACATACAATTATTTCAATTTTTTCAATTCAAGGGGACTGGGGTTAGGCAAGGAAATCCGACCCCGACCAAATTAAATATAGTGTTTTTCTGATTAAGCCAAGGTTATAGAAAAGCTTTGCCTTAAACAGTGTGCCTCATATCTCTAGGAATAGTAAAACACAAATTTTGTTCGATGTAGTGACAATCAACACCTCTAATTTAGAACTTCCTGGCTGATAGAGATTCTACCCTTTTGTTGTTATTAGCCATCCGGAGGTCAGATGTTGTCACTTTATATGCCAAGGAATTCTGCGCACTTTATGGGCTGCGTCCAGAGGTCAGAGGGGGTGAGTGTAGTGTTCTTAGCTGTACAATTAAAAAGATTCTCAGTTGTGTGGTCATTTAGTTTACAATCTGGGCATCGTATGCTCTGTGCTGTGTCAAATCTGCTTATTGTAGACCGTAGGAAAGAACTATATCCTGATCTTAGTTGGGCAAGTGTGCACCGCGTCATGTGTGAGGCCTTTTTCTTCCTGGACATTAATTGCAGGGGGTCGAGAGTTTAAAACTTTGTTTGCAGGATATTTATTTCTACAGTCTCTGTGAGCGTCGTCATGATTCTTCTTTAGCCGTTTCTTGTAGTTGCGTTCAACCGGTTCACCATATCTGAGATAAGTTTTCACAAAAGGTACATGGTTGATGATGGTCTTTCTCTTGTCTCTAGGCATGATTGGTTCATGTAGAAGGTGTTGATTAGGTTGAACTGGGCGGTGCATGGAGAGAAGGAACTGGTTTGTTAGCATGTCATTGTGTTCTTTCACAGGGAGGATGTTGGTTTTTCTGGTGAAGATGACTAACCTGTGACATTTTAATACAACCAGTTGCTACTCTCAGAGCACTGTTCTGTGCTCTTTGCAACTCTTCCCAGTTCGTCTTACTCAGAGATGGCGTCCAGACCGGTGATCCGTAGTTCAGAACTGATCTACCTATGGCCTTGTAAGTATTCTACCCTTTTAAAATTGTTCCTCTGTGTTGCAAAAATCCTCAAAAAGGGTACAAAATAGAACCAAAAGTGTAATAATTTAAACTTACTGGTCCTGTGAAATCATCTGGTTCGTTGATGTTGTACTGTTGTGTTGTGTTTGACATCTTTCCGCCATAATAAACTGTGGCTGAAATATAATTTTTGATTTTTAAAAGCAAGGATTTTATACACAATTAGGGTCCGTCCGTATGTTCATCTCTCACACTTTCATAATTGAATTATGCAATGATGCATGTCAGAATTGTCCTATCAATATTAAAATTTGCATGATGAGCCAGTAACATGAACAGTTTAGTAGGATTAAGAAAGCGTAGGAGCTATATAAGCATTACCAGAAAGTCCGTACGTCCATTTAAAATTTACTGATTTTTTCAATTTCTTTGTGATATAATTATCTTTTATTTAATTTATAATTAATAAGCGAAGCTTTTCTATAATTAGGGTCGGTCCGTCCGTACGTCCGTCCGTCCGTCCGTAATGGATAGCTTTTTTTTCGTTTATTTAGACATGTTAGAATTGTCCTATCAATTTCAAATTTTGCATGGTGATTCCTTTAGTAGTTAGGTACGATTTAGAAAGCGTAGCAACTCTATAATCATTACCAAAATGTCCGTACGTCCATTTTAAACATATTGATTTTTTCACTTTTTTAAATAGCTTTTTTCGTTAATTTAGGCATGTTAGAATTGTCCTATCGATTTCAAATTTTGCATGGTGATTCCTATAATAGTTAGGTACGAGTTAGAAAGAGTAGAAACTCTATAATCGTTACCAGAATGTCCGTACGTCTATTTGAAACATGTTGATTATTTTACATTTTTAACAACAAATTTATATGTGACCTAATTATCCGATTTGTCTGATTTTTGGTTTACTGATTTCTGGGACAACAAAGTACAATATTATAAGCGAAGCAACTCTATAATCAAGTGCTAAAATGTAAGTATGTCCATAAACATTATCCTGTATCAAGCAGTTTTTCAACAAATTTACTTACAATTTTGCTTTGACTCTTATAACATTCGCATTCTAATTATTCAGTTCTGACATTATACAAGTGTTAATGTCCGTTTGTCCTACCGTTTCAGAGCTTCGCTTTTATGGATGTTGTCATCCTTGTTAAGCAATAATTCCTAGGACAACAAGGTACAGTTTTTAAAGCAAAGCATAACTATAATCAAGTCCTAAAATGTATATTTGTTCTCATGTATTCCTATAATTTACATACAATTTGGTTTAGACTTATCAATTAATGTTCTACTCATTAAGTTCTAAAATTCTACATTTGTTAATGCTCGTTTGTCCTACCGTCTGAATTTAGAGATTAGCTTTTGATTGGATGTTGTCATCCTTTTTTATTATTTCAAATGTATCATTGTAAGATGATGTAATTGTGGCAATTTATTTATAAAAATAATAAGTTACTTACCTTTAACATCAACCGAGTCATTAATTAAAACCTCTTCTGCCATCATACAAACCAAATGGTAACTCTCCCTGACAGTTTTTAATCATTAAACCATTCTTGTTCAATTAGAAATAAGGAAATATAAATTTTATTAAAGGGGGCACTTTTAACAGGAAGCTAACGAACGAAACATTTATGCATATCAATTACCCAAAGAATAAGAAAAAGTAGACATAAATTTTTGGGTGCCAGTGTATTTTAAAGTACAAGCACTCTCTGGGTATTAAATCTTATTCGCGTGTAATAAAAACTGCAAAAGAAAATAAGATTTGTAAAGCCTAATCAAAATTTTACATAATCTGAACATCTTAAATATGTATAAATATTGTTTTCTGCACTAAGTTATGCACTATTAATAAGAAGTATATTAAATGAATATTTCAATTATATGCTCTATTAATATATATATAGGATTTAAAAATGAAAAAAAGTAATAAAACTCAATGAATATTTAAGGAATTTTGGTTTGTTTATTTTAGGTGCATTATTGATACATTAAACAAACCAAAGTTTAAAATTTTCTACAATATTCAAAATTAGAAATGAGCAAATAGAAGCATAGAGGAAAATAACAGTAAAGTACAATACAGACAAATTTAATTCCAGCAAATTGATGTTTAAAATTGTTAAGAACAGTTTTAGTTTTTTTTCTGGTAATCTATAATACAAAGTAGAACGATGTATGTCTTTTGTTTGTTTGTCCTAGGAAGGTTTATTACTATTTTGGGGAAGGGTACCACCACCCTCCCAGGCGAAATAGCCCCTAATAAAAATCGCCACCCTCCCCCCGAAAAACAAATATTTTCTCAAGTGCCCCTAGAGGCCTCTAGGGGGGGGGGGGGGAAGTCGCCAGTGATTTAAAAAACAATTAGAGTTTTTTAATGATTCCTGACTAGAAAATCATCGAATTTAATCTGTGTACAAGCTTCAGTTAAACAGAAGTTGATAAAATTGTTCTTCATGTCCAAATCTACAAAAAAAAAAAAATTAAATAGAATCCATCAAAAAATGTAATCAAGTAACTATCTCAACAATTTGTTATCTACCATAGAAAAAATACACAACCCTCCCCCCCTCTTTTCAAAAACCTCATTAAAACTAACTAGACTTTAAAGTAAAAAAGTAAAGTAAAAAAGTATCTATGATTTGATTATGCAATTTGGAATTGTCATAAAAATAAACTAATGCAAAATGCTTTTCCTTCTTAAAAATTACTTTTTTAGTTAGATTTGTTTAAAACTTTCTAAATCATTAAATTAAGCATTTGTTTGTTATTCCTAAAAACAGGTTTTTAAAAAGTATAATTATTTAAAATTCATATATTAAAATGTTTAAAATACATTGTCCAATGCATTTTAATGATATTAACAAAGTTTTGACTTTCCTCCTGTTTGCCATTTATTAAAAATTAAAATAATAAATAATTTAAGGTTAGATAAAATACTTTAAAAATTTATAAAAGCATAAAATTGTCTGTATATCATTTGCAAATAAATGTAGAATATATTAAATGATTATGATGTTTAATTGTCGTAATTTTTGTATGGCTGTCATTTAAAATCTCACAAACAGCAGAACCAAGGTGCCTTATATTGCTCTGTTATGCATTTCTCTCCTTCATTGATACTTTTTATAGATAATAAACTTTTTATACTGAGGCTAAACTTGAAACCTGGGTTTAAACTTATCTTCTAGCTTTGTCTATCTATGAGTTTAGACATTTTATATTTATAATTACTCATCTACGACTGCTTTTATCTTGTTTTCTTACGGACAAAATAATGCCATTATTTCCGGTCATATGCCATCATGCGTCATGTTACAAGGGTGACGCAAATGATAGATCTCAGTTTTTGCTATTTGATTTACTATTTTTTTCTGTAATATAAAAACGATGCTTGTAAGATTATTTAATTCGCTATAAGATAAAGATATTTTTTTCTCAAATCGCGAAATCTGGGATCTGAAATTTGCGTCACCCTTCGAACATGACGCATGACGGCGTATGACCGGAAGAAAAAGCATTGTTTTGTCATTTCTTACATAGATTCATTCTGTCCGGCATGGCTGGAAGACTGTAGCTGAACAAATAGTTTACACTTCCTCGAGCGTACATCACCTTAAACCTAAAAATTGAAAATAATGCCTATAAAAATGACGTCATACAATACAAATTACCAATGATATTGATGAGCCAATACACAAACTAATATACCAATTGCAGGCCGGTATACATTATAATTGACCAATGGTAGGCCAGTATGAAGTCATTTTTATAGGTAACATTAAATATTCTAGAAATTTCATAGTTACATAGCTAAGGTGCTTTCGCACAAAGTGTCAGTTGAGCAATGATAACCCCCACTTACCTATATTAAAGTAAATTGAAAATAAAAGGGGAGGCCGGTGGGTATTTTTTCTATGTCTAAGCATTTTTTTAGGGGGGGGGGGGGGTCCTTAATCAGAACTACCCATAACCCACTAGAATCTTAACTCACCTGACATAATGTAATAAACAAAATAAAGAAAAACTAAAAACAACATTAACAAAATGTTTTCAATTCATATCAGAAAAAAATTAGAAGGGGAGGGGGGGTGGGTTGAGTTATCAATGCTCGACAAGTCATACTGTAAGATCATTATACCATCATATTACAAAAATTTTCTATGACGAATGAAATAAAAAAAATCTAAAAACTAATCTCAGTTTTTTAAGCCTGGGACTTCGGCCCGTCGGAGGTAACAAATTTAGTTTTGATCTTTTCATAATTTTCCATTTTAATATCCGAGAAAAGCTGTCTATAATACATATACATTTCTGAATCCGTAAACAACTTTGTGACTCTCATAATAATGAGAGTAGCTTTATTATGCATTTAATGTAACACAACCATGGATAATATTGTCATTTTTTGGCGGGTAAATTTTGATTTCCATACCTCAAACAAACACTGTAAGTGTTTGGTATCTGGAAAGTGTTTGCTAGCTGAGCATATTCCTCCACAAAATTACCATCTTCTTGGAAGGTCATTATCAGCCCATCAGTAATTCCTTCACAAATTTTAATATTAATAAAATCAACATTATAATTAGATTAAAGTTATAGGTTGAAAAACTCGGACACTGCTAGTTTGCTCTCATCCTAGCTGTGTTATAAAAGTTTTTTTTGCAGTATTTTGAAGTTTTCGGATATCGGAAAAAAACGAAGTAGCGCATTTTCACTGTGGCTTTTGATAGGTTATCTTAGGTTCGGTAAATGTTAATGATTGCCCTACTGCAAAAGTACGTAAAATCCGTAAAAATACGACGAAACCGGCTACTTTGTTTTCCTTTCATGATCCAAGTATAAAAGCCTTTTGATATAATTGCAAAAATTTAGATAAAATGAAAAATTATGATTTTTCTTGTAAGATTTTCTATATTGAAGGCCACTTTCTTACCTTGTAAACCTATAGTAGCCAAAATGAAGACACAGCACCACTTCATATTGCCCAATGATCAAGACTGTACGGTCAATTTTATTCAAATTATTTACATTATTAATAGAACATTCTTAATTATAAACACTATGATGATTCTATAGTCCTTAATGTGGTAATTAATTAATTATTTTTGCCTCGAATACACTGGAAATGTTAAGTTCTAATTAGCTCACTTTTTTTTCTAGAAACCACGTTTAATTATGAAAGGTCAAAGTAAACTGGTTGATGGTTTGTGTAGAAATAAACTTGAATTGGTTAAAGTTTAGGTTTATCAAATATTAATTATTTATCATTTTATTGTCCAAGCACTTTGGTCCATAAAAATAATTGTCTGAAAATATTTATAATACATTAAAAAGTACTTCAGTTATTTTAATCACTAATGGCTTCGCCCCTATCCTCTAGGGTCTTTGCCCCAAGAGGTAATAAAAAAGAACATTAGATACGTGCCAAAAAATGACGTGAGTATCGAAATAATTACATCTTCTATTCAGGGAGTAAGGGAGGGGACAATGGATCGAATATTCAATTTTTAGGAGTCTCAGACTTTGAGGACTGGCTTAAAGGGAATGTGCAAGAATTTAGCAGTTTCTGACTGAGTTTGGGGACTTGCGCATAGAATGCCGCTACTCGTTATGTATGTTTTGAATATTGCAGACGGGGAGAAGGGATAAGGGAAGTGGGGGGAAGGGAAATAAACACTCGTTGTGTTAGTTTGGAATGTAGCAGACGGGGAGAAGGGAGAAGGGTGGTGAGGGCAAGGGGCAAGGGAAATAAACAGAATAAAAAGGTGCAGCTATATTCTTGCTAGCAGCTGGCCGGGTCCAATAATCTTTTAATATAAAAATCACACCAAAAAACCTCAATATATTTCATCAAAAACAAGTTGTGATTTCACTTTACATGACGCTATGGAAATCTATTATTCAATTAACAATCCCTTTATAATTTCTTACAAATTTATTGAATTAAACTGGATTTCATGCCCTTTCTTTGATAACTCTTATATTGAATTAATTGCCCATTGTCCCCTCCCTTACTCCCTGTCTTCTATTACCTACCCAGCCGAAAAAATGGGTCGCAAATTTTCGCGAATTAATGGCGAATTCCCTAAAGAGTATAACCCAATCGGTTCAGTGGTTACCGAGACCTTAAGGGACGGTCGGACGGACAGACGGACGGACAGACAGACGGACGGACAAACATCATTCTACCTCTCCCCTTTTTTAATGACCTTTTTCATCTGCTAGCCAATTGTTTACGTTGCTACTTGGCTGTGTTAATATTCCCGCTAATCATTGGTTGATTTTCAAAGACACCCAATTGAGAGTCGGCACAAGGTCATTGCGATAGGGAAATTTAGTTATTTAACCCTTTCTCCCTCTGGTGTTTCACTCAAATGTTTCTCCAAAAGTCGTAAGTGCATTTTTTTAGATGACAGACATAAATATGTATATGTTTATATTTGCTTTGCTACTAGAGGTTACAGTTGACTATCTAGCCTGCCCTATTACACACTAAAATAGAGATTTTTTTCATACAACTATTTACGAAATAAAAAACATCCATAAAAGTGAAGCACTGAAACGGTAGGACAAACGGACAGTAACTCTTGTATATTGTCAGAACTGAATAATCATAATATAAATGTATTTGAGTCAAAGCAAAATTGTACATACATTTATTGAAAAACTGCTTGATTCAGGATAATGTTTATGGACATACTTACATTTTTAGGACTTGATTATAGAGTTGCTTTGCTCATTACATTATACTTTGTTGTCCCAGGAATCAATATACCAAAAATCAGATCAATTAAAATTTGTTGTTAAAAAAGTAAAAAATCAACATTTTTAAAATGGACGTACGGACATTTTGGTGATGATTATAGAGTTGCTATGCTTTCTAAATCGTACCTAACTACTAAAGGAATTAATATGCAAAATTTAAAATCGATAGGACAATTCTAACATGCCTAAATCAACAAAAAAAAGTTATCCGTTACGGACGGACGTACGGACGGACTGACCCTAATTATAGAAAAGCTTCGCTTTTAAAAATTTCATATTCTTATAACAAATAATTCAAATGATATTGAACTAGCTATACAAATCTTGGTTAGCTCGCTTGTCCTTAAGAAATAAAATTATTTCTTGTACAGAATGTAAATTAACCAGCCAATCTAACGATTAATTTTCTATCTCACAAAATAAAGAAATCCTCATAATAAAGTAAAAGGATGTTTGTTTGTTTGTTTGTATCAAATGATCTCGCTAACCGCTGAACCGGGTAGCTTCTCATATGTTCCTGAAAGGTTTTTAACTATTTTTGGGGAGGATAACATCAACCTCCCAAGAGAAATCGCCCATAAAAAAAATTCCCCACCCCCAAAAAAATATTTTTTTAATAAAATAAAATAAAAAATGAAGTTGGGGGGGGGGGTCGCAAACATCCTCAACCCCCCCCCTTTTTTAAAAAAAATCTAAAATTAAAAAAATGGGTTTTGGGATTCAACAAGTGCCCCTGGAGGCCTCTAGGGGCGCAGCCGATAGTAAGTAATAAAGAAATCACAGTTGTATTTTTATTTATACGAGACCACGCTGTGTTTAATATGTTTTCGCCTTCAAACACAAACAAATTTCAATTCTTGTACCTCCTTTATTTTTAAAAGTGAAGCTTTTCTTTAATTAGGGTCGGTCCGTACGTCCGTAACGATTAGCTCTTTTCTTTGACTTAAACGGGTTAGAATTGTTTTATTGATTTCAAACTTTGCATGCTGATTCCTATAACAGTTAGGTACGACTTAGAAAGCGAAGCAACTTTATAATTGTTACCAGATTGTCCGGACGTCCATTTAAAACAAGTTGTTTTTTTATCTTTTTACAACAAGTTTTTGTATGCTACAATTATCCTATTCATCTCTTACAACAATATACAATGATATAAGCAAAGCATCTCTATAATCAGGTCCTAAAAACATTAGTATGTCCTTAAATAGTACCATTTATTTAATCAATTTTGCAACAAATTTACTTACTATTTTGTATAGACTTATGTTTTAATATTTAGTTTATTAAGTTCTGACACTCTACAAGTCTTAACGTTCGTTTGTCCTTCCATTTCAGAGCTTCGCTTTTATGGATGTTGTCATCAAGAAGCTTTGCGGATCTTTAATTTTTTTTTTCCTTTTTAAAAGGGCAATTTTGAAGATTGCAATGCTAAAACGTTTATCCCAACATTTTCAGAAATTTTATGAAATACGAAAATTCGATAAAACAATAAATAGGGTCGTAGCCAATATTTTTAATATTTAAAATACGAATTTTTACTAAACTCCATAAATCATCCTAAAAAAATTAAATCATATTTTATTAATTTTAAAAATACAACCATTTATAGTTCCTAATATCGTTTGAATGCATTTAAAGTTTTGTAAATGAATTAATGAGGAATTGTTTATGGGTAAAACTAAAAAACTTTAATTTCCTTTGTTTATATGCCCCCAGAGGCTTTTAGGGACACTTGAGGGTAAGTGGGTTGGAAAGGCTGGGGCGCCCTTCCGCTTTTAATTTCAGTTATTTTGGGGGGATGGAGTTTTTTTCAGGGGTGGATTTCTCTTGGGAGAATGGAAGTATCCTCCCCTAAATAGTTTTAAAAAACAAAGAATATTTATATCTGTCCAGCAGTTATGGGGATCTTATGCTACAGACACTCAGACAGACAGACAGAAATCTCATTACTTTTATATAAGAATAGTAGAATGGATTCAAATAGAAAAAAGTAAAAAATGAAGGAGACGGGGGGGGGGGAATTTCTAGACGCTAACCCTATCCAAAATAGCCATAAACCTTCTCTGTGACATGTTAAAAGCTTCCCTATAAAGTAAGCATTTTCTGTCAAGTGGTTAGCGAGATCTTAAACTACAGACTTACATCCTATTACTTTTGTACAATAGATCTAGTAAATCAATCTATGACAAAACGACGGGGCTCTACTCCATTCATCCTAACTTTAGTGGAGGTGGGGTGGGGGGGGGGGGGTAATTGCTATGGATGTTAAACTTTCAACAACATGGATTGTTCTGATTAAATTTCTGGATATCAAGGAAAATGTATGAAACCAATAATTTAAAAAAAAAACAATTAAATATTTATTAAAAATTATCCACTATCCAATTTTGATCACAGCAAATAAAATCACATTTATAAAAATAACAAGTATGACAACATTCATAAAAGCGAAGGTTCTTTTTTTTTCTTTAAAAATGAATTTCTGAAACTTTTGCTAGACTATTATTAGTCTATTATATCAGCTTAATGAAAAAAAGAACCATTATCTAAAATTTAAACCGTTTTTTTTCATGCTTAAAAAAGATAATAACAAGAAATGAGAGGAAAGCATATTATAGAACTTTTAAAAAAAATAACAAAGATGATTGAGCTCTGAATGTTTATAAAAGACTAAAAGCTAATGCGTGTATAAATCATAAGGGTTTACATTATTCGAGTACATTATATACATAAATTATTTCAATTATAGGATATTTATACTGTGCTTTTAAAAAATAACTTTAGTTTTGTAGAAGAATTATATATAGAATAGTTATTTCTCGCATCGTATTATAAACGGCTTTCCGCGGATATAGAATGTACAATTATAAGATTAAAACCAGTTTTTTTAAGCCCCGAGATACCGAAGGCACGGGCTAAAAAAACTGGTTTTAATCATAAGATTGTACATTTTTATATTCGTAGAAAGCTGGATATAATACGATGCTAGACATCGATTTTTTGTATGGATGAGAACCGGTTTCTATCCACCGGATTCGAATGAATACGAAAAAGTTATGTAAATTTTTCAGATAAAATAGAAAAATCATCAAGGGAAATATTCTGTATTTGATAAAAAGTGGGAGAAGGAAAAGTTCACCCTTCAAACCTGAAATAATTCGAAACAAAAATTTGATAATTTTAGCTGATTTTTGTGATTTTTCTGGACAATGTCTTCGTAATAAAGACGAACTTTTTATATGCACCAAAAAAATTATCTTATATTTATCTTTTATTAATTAAGCTTGTTGTCTAGAACTTATTATTCCTGAAAAAAAAATTGTATTAAATACTTTGGTAAAGTCTAACCAACAATAAAACATATTAACAACTTTAAGAGACAGTATATTCGTTGATAGCTTAAAGTAAAATAATAGAGAGAGCATGTATGTAACTCTGCCCACAGGACGGAGACCCTGTCCCGATTTTGGGTCTTTTAAATCAGCTCATAGCGTCGGAAATATAAACACAGCCCTATAAAATAACATAAAACCAATTTGATAGCAGACGAAAAGGGTCTCCACCACTTGGCTTAGGTAGTCTTGACCATACATCTATGCTTTTTTCGTTTATTGTTGATAGGCAAATTTTTGAAAAAAATAGGCAAATTAAAATGTTTGTAGTTTTCTGAGCTCTCGTCTTCCCAGTTGTAACTTCTCATCCACTTCCTTTTTCTCTGTTGATAAACTAACTCGTTCCCTTAATTATAAAGGCAAAATTAAATAGATGACTTGGTGATTAATTGCATCGTATTATAGACAACTTTCCGAGGTATTAAAATAAAAAAATTTGTCAGCCCCGAGGGACCGAAGGCCCGGGCTGACAAAACTGGTCATGATTTTATGACTTGTATTTTAATATTAGTGAATTGTCTGTATTACGATGATAAACATGATTTTTCAGTATGGCTGAACACAGCTTCTAATCAAGCGGATATTAATCGGTTTCGAAGCCATACTAGAAAAATTTTTCTACCTTATTCAACTGTTATGTGTTTTAAAAATCATTTTTAACATTGCACAAGGACAAATATGTCCATAAGTAGAGCAATGTTGAAATTTAACAATAACTTGGATTAAAATGAAACAAAAAGTATGTATACAGTTGGTATGTATATTGTAAACTTGTTGCAGAATTGCGTAAATACAGGATACAGTTAAAGGACATACATTCTTTTTTATGAGTTGGCCATAGAGATACTTCGCTTAAAATATGGTAGCTTCTTGTCCTAGACGTCATTGTTACAAAAAAAATAGGATAGGTATACCATGCAAAAACTGTTGTCAAAAATAGTTGCTATTATAAATCGTTATCATAGTGCAAAGTTTGAAATAGTTTGAAACGATAAGACCTTCCCTAATTATAGAGAAGCTTCGCTTAAAAATAGAATAAATTTACCGAACAAATTTTTGATATTGTTCTATTCCTCCAGACTCCAAATACCTTTCAACTAACTTCTCTACTTTACTTGATCTTTTATCTACAAAAAAATTAATTGTTGATTATGTTAAAAACAGAACTATGACTCTGGCAGAGAACAATTATTTTAGGTTAGTTTAGGTTTTAGGCTAGGGAGCCGAGTGCCCGCGGCTAGGCAGTCTAGGGGGCCGAGCGCTGCGGCTAAGCAGGCAAGGGTGCCGAGCGCCGCGTCCAAAGTTCATATTTATGTCAGGGGGGGGGGGTGATTGTGTTTAACATTTGTTTGTTTAATACTTTAGATCAGGTTATATCGGGAACTTGGTAACCCTGCAGGTTTAGGGCTCCGCTTGTAGGTTTAGTTGTTAGTTGAGCTTTGTTTTAAAGAATGTTCATCCCTGTTGTATAAAGGAAAATTATAGTAATAATTTTAAAAAGCTGTAAATTTAAGGTTTGTTTGTATAGAAATTTAAACTAGCTAAAATATGATTTATTTGTTTGCAACATACCTACTAATTCATTTTAATAAGAACTATGATAAGGGTCCCATTTTGTAAAATTTATATTCACGTACATTTAGGTTTTTCTCTAGCTTAAAAAAAATACATTTAAAAAGAAATTACCTTCGAAAATGTAAAATAAACAGACTATTTTTAGAAATAATTAATAATTCGACTTAAAAAATATATTAGTGTCTATTTGCCGTTATCCCTAAACGGTCTTGGATGAGGGGGTGGGGTAGTTAAACTATAACTTGACTGAATTATAGTACATTGTTTTAGCCCTCTAGCTCTAATAGGAGCTGAGATATAATGGGTCGCGTTCAACGCCACCCCCACCCCCTTCCTTGATCAATTAAGTTCAAGATGAACTCGAATTTTAATGGTTAAAATTAATCAATTCAAAAAATATGTATTGTTTCTTTTTTTCAACTACAACGTAATTGTTTTTGTTTATTGCCACGCTATTTATCAACCTGAATGTACAGAACTTGATTTTAGTTATTAATTTTGTATTAAATATCTGGAATTTCGTGCATAATAATACTTTACTTGTAAACGTTCACAAATTGAAATGCAGTCGTACTATATGAAAATCAATTAAAGCTTATAAATAATATATTATATTAGCAAGAACAAATACATCCAAAACCCAAAGATTAAATAAAACAGAATAGCAGACTGTTATGTTCAGACAAATTTGTAGATATAACTTTGAAACTATTTTGAAACAAAATTGAAAATAAGGAGGGGTAGTAAATTTTCGTTTATTTGTTTATTACTTTATGTCAGATTAGGTTAGGTTGAATTGGGTACTGGATAGTTCCGCAGAGTAAAAGGCACTTAAAAAATACATAGGCTTAAGAGGATATTGCCCTCCGCAGGAGTTATGCAAGGGAGACAAAAAAAACTTATCATCCCCCCCCCCCCCTCCTTCCTACGATTAAAAATTAGAGGTTGGGGGTTCAGTGCTCTACAAGCCTTTTGAGGGAAGACACAAAGACAGGTAATTCAAAAAAATCGAAGAGAATAGTTATTTCTCGCATCGTATTATAAACGGCTTTCCGCGGATATAGAATGTACAATTATAAGATTAAAACTATTTTTTTTTAGCCCCGAGGTGCCAAAGGCACCGGCTAAAAAAACTGGTTTTGATATTATTATTGTACATTTTTATATTCGTAGAAAGCTGGGTATAATACGATGCTAGACATAGTTTTTTCGTATGGATGAGAACCGGTTCCTATCCACCGGATTCGAACGAATACGAGAAAAGATTTTAAACATATTTACTATAGTAGCGCATCAATAATTATCTTCTAACCAATATATATTATGTACACTTACCAATGTTTGATTGAATCCATCTTGCTTCTTGTATTTGCTGCAACAAACCATCTCGTTTATTTCTAAAACAGAAATGTGAATGGACTAAGTGAGTTGTAGAGCAAATATTCAATGTTGTAAAATACAAAAATATGCCTAGACAGTATATAAGGAAAACACAAAAATATAAATAGGCCAACGAACAAAGTTAGTTATAGATCAAATATTCAGTGTTATAAAATACAAATATTCCAAAAGTGAAAAAGCATATAGCACAAATATTCAGCTATAAAATACAAATATTTAACCAAAAAGTAAAAAAGCAAAGCACAAATATCGTAAATGGACCTAAGGACAAAGTGAGTTTTATAGCAGATATTCATTCAGTGTCATAAATAATCTAATTTCTACTCAAGAACCTTTTTGTATTAAACAATAGTGCGGCTCCGTATAGGTAATTCTAAAATAAAATTTTAGCTGTCTATCTTGAAAGCAACCGAGAAAATCATGATTCCTCATACCGTTTATTACAAACAGACGGTCTGACATAAAGTAATATTGACTGACGAGAAAACAGAAATAAAACAGACATACAGAAATACAGACAGACGGACGGACAGATAGTCGAAAAATGTACCTGAGATGTACTGTTGGAGCTCCATCATTCTCTGCATCCTCCAGAGAGGTCTCTACCTTCGCCAGCCTTCCAGCTAAACCTAAATTATAATATTTGCAAGAATCTAAAGGAATAAGACAATGGCCGATAAACTGATACATATCTCCAATGATGTACACAAAAAAACCTTCTGTTGATTAAAATTAGTGGTTGAAACGTTTCGACACTCAGCTTAAAGAACAAAACAATCAAATTTCAATAAAATTCCCCAAAGTTGCTAGGCCAACGAATATGAAAATGTTATTTTAAAACTTTAGGAACTAGTCACGGTTGGACCCTCAGATGTCAAAACTTTATTTTAGTGTTTGGCCAAAATGACTTAGCAATTGTATCTGTAAGTACGTCTAATAACACCCTTTGCTATTTTTAAAATCCTAGAAAATTTTTTTTGCAAGAAAATTGCATAAATTCGCAACCTTTTTTAGAACCACTACATAACTCGAGTTTTAAAACTTTTTATATAAAATCCTTTTTACAAAAAATATCAATAATTACTTAAAATTAAACCTGAAAGAAAAAAATCTCATTACACGTGTTAATTTGCATGTTTTAGGTCTTTTTTTGAGGAAAGTATAACTTCCACATTTTTGACAATAATTATATTTTTTTAACATTTCAAAGTAAAATATAATAAAACTTAAACGATTTTTCTTGAATTATCAGTTGAAAATTTCATCAAACATGCAATTTAAGTGATGAAAATTTAATAAAATCATTTTTTGAATGTTTAGAATTACCAATTTTCTACATTTAAAACAAAATGTTAACAAAATTTAAAAACATTTTAACATATAACTTCAAAAATCAATAACATTTTATGAAAAGATGTTTCAAAAAATAAATCATTAAAAGGTATTAAAATGCATTTGAAATTACTTAAAATTAAAACGAGAACATCTTTTTACACTGTATTATGTGTAATAGAGTTTAAATGACATGATTAGTGAATGAAATATTTCCTAAACTCATTAAGCCTTTTTGTGACTATATTGAAAATAATTTATTTTTTTTTATATTGTTTTTTTATTCAAATATTTGACAAAATTTTCCCTACGTCAATAAAATAAAGTCAGTTTTTTACTGTTTCCAGGTTTTTCTTTATAATTATAACAATTAAATATAATATAAATCTTCATTATCTTTTATTTGAATTATCATACACATTAAAATGTAAAGTATAAGCTAGAATAGCACTTTTTTCAACGAATATTTTAATGACATTATATCAAAGTAATTCCTCATAAATATCACACAACATATGATTGGGAAGTATAGCCATTTCTTGGAGGTATAATATTTACAAAAATACCATTAATTCTGTTTTTATCAGAAGTTAAAAAAATTGAACAATTCTAAAACAATGGTTGGCTGTCTAGATATTGAGTACACTAAGACTACGGCTCTGTTCTATTGAAATAACGTTGCAAAAAGAGAGGTTCTGAAAGTAATCTACCTAATTTTTTTTAAAGAACCAACAAGTACTGTCAGTATCTTTTTTCTTGTAATCTAGCAGACAATCAAATCATAACACAATTTTCATGATAAAATATTCAGGTTTCTACTTCACATTTTAAAAAATATACTGATCAATAAAATGTTCAAAATTTTACTTTGTACTAATTGAAAAAATATGTTGTAATTCTTATTTTAAAGTTTCATTTTTATCCCTGACAAAATCATAGACGACTTTTAAAGGCATCTTATCTAAACTTTTTAAAGAAAAACTTAAAAACGTTAATTAAGTATGAAAACTATTTTCTTCGATTTTTCTGAAGTTATTATCGCATTCTATGGTTTTTTTATTATCATTTACTTATATCGAAAGTGCCAAACATTGTACCCTAACTTATTCATTTAATAAAAAACCAACCGTGTAGTGTAATATACAGACCATTGTCCCCTTTATTCTGACATATTTGCCTCATCTATGATATTCTTTTTTAGTTGCAAAGATACTCTGTCCGTCCGTCTGTAATGCTATGAAATATAATTTTCTCGGCTTGTATTTGAGAAAGAAAGCTGGAATTTTGTGGGATGATAGTACCAAGGGGTATCCAGTGTATAATTTTATAACTCATTCTCTCTCTTTCTGAAAATATGCCCTGAGAGCTAAATGTGACAGGCGTACGTACGGAGGGACATACGGACCCTAATTAAAGAAAAGCTTCGCTTTTAAAAAGTAGCTTACCTAACAGTAGACAAGAAACAGAGGCTAACTCTTGAATATGAACTCTAAAACAAAACAAAAACACATTAATTTGAAAAATCAATTTATTTAATTTCAACCTTTTTTAAAAATCATATAGCATAAACAATTTTTTTAATATTTTTTATAAATTCAATTTTTAAGAATAACCCAAATAAATATAAAACGTTTAAATGAAATGTTGAAAAAAAGTAACAAGTTTAACATATTTGTATTTTTATTTAAATTTTCTATTTCAGGATTTCTTATATTTTAATAAATTTTAATCTATTGTTTTTTTATATTATTTAATACAAAGTAGAACGATGTCTGTCTGTCCGTCTTTCTGTCCGTCCCTTAAGATCTCGGTAACCACTAAACCGATCGGATTCTACTCTTCAGGGTATACACCCAGGGGCGTCCATCTTTTTATTTTGGTTGCTAACAAACTAGTGCCAAACTAAACCATGCGGTGGGGGCGTGATTTAAATGTGTAGTATACTCCTTTTGTTAAACTTAATTTAGGGTTTCTTATATAATTGCAACGTAGTTATAAGACTTTAGTTAGCAATAAAATTAGACGTTGGGTACACCTCTAACTGAAACGATTTTTGATTAATCAACGGATCTAAATTTGTCTCGGACAGGATATAATTAAAAGCCTAAATCGGACAAGGAATAGCCGAAAACGATATTTTTATACTTAAAATTTAAAATATAGAGCTAAATGAGTGACTGCGTCTTTCTCTTTTTATCGACAGACGCACTTGGATATATTATTTTCATAATGAATGATATGTATTTCCGATTTTAACGTCAGCTCATGTTTAAATTTGGTGAGCTATATTATTGAGCAGCGTTGTTAAGATTGGATGGAAGAATTTTGTAATGAAAGAGAAAGTGGGGAAGGAGGATAAGGGATGGGGTAAACGAGTTATCAAAAAACCCAAATTTCTTGCCAGTGGAACAAATTCCACCTTTATTTTGGGGGGGGTAAAATTTTTTTAACGGGGGGGGTAATTCGGTTTTGGGGGGGGTAAAATGGCGCGCGAAGCTCGCCGCAAATTTTTTTTGCCGTAGGCACCCCCAGGGTAGGGGTAAATTTTAAATGGGGGGGGTAATCGCCCCATTACCGATAGAGTTTAACTTAAAGTCAAGAAAATAAAACATTATGATAACCCGTTTTACCCCATCCCTTATCCTCTACCCCACTTTTGCTTTCATTACAAAATTCTTCCATCCTAACTTAACAACGCTGCTCAATAATGTAGCTCACCAAATTTACACATAAGGTGACGTTAACATGGGAAATACATATAATTAATTATGAAAATAATATATCCAAGTGCGTCTGTCGATAAAAAGAGAAAGACGCAATAAATCATTTAGCTCTTTATTTTTAATTTTTTAAGTTTAAAAATATTGTACTCGGCTATTCCTTGGCCGATTTAGGCTTTTAATCATATCCTGGCCGAGACAAATTTAGACCGTTGACTAATCAAAAATCGGTTCAGTTAGAGGGATACCCAACGTCTCAATTTATTGCTATTAAAAGTCTTATAACTACGTTGCAATTATATAAAAACCCGTAAATTGAGTTTAATCAAAGGAGTATACTACACATTTCAATCACGCCCCCATCCCATGATACAGCGTGGCATTAATTTGTCATCGACCCCATTACCCCCCCCCCCTTGGACGCCTATGTATATACCTATTGGTCCTGGGTGGTTTTAAGCTATTTTCTTGGGGGATGGGACACCCCCAACCCCCCTAAAAACAAAAAAATACCCCCCCATTTTTTTTTATTTTTGCTGAAGATTTCCTTGGTCCTTTATGTTTTGTAGAAGATTCCCTTGGTCCTTTAACGAATTTCGCCTTAATTTTTTTTATCACCTCTTGGGGCAAAGCCCCTAGAGACTAGGGGCGAAGCCGCTAGTTATTTAATATAGCATTATTTGTCTGTCTGTTCATATGTCTATAAGTCTATCAGTAAATTTTCTCTGCTATTCAAAATAGACTGCTTATATTTTATTACCAAAGAACATACAGTATACAACTTACTTCGTCCGTCAGTCTGTCAGCAATGCTACAAAAGTCATAGATTTTTATAAAGGTTTCGTGATTTCTATTGATAATAAATAATAAACACATGATCTCTGTCCTATTTATGACTACTGAACAAATGCTCTCTAACTTACTTTGTCCATTTGTACATCCATCTTTTATACTTTCCTAACTATGAATTTCGTCACCCTTGTTTTTACGTGGATATCTTTCACACTTTAATTGCATAAGATATACATTACATACAAAAATGCAAGGTGCTGAAATAAATATAAACAACTTTTAGGTTAATAATCAATTTTTGCTTTGAGGTTTTTTAGATAATTATCTAACTGATTGACTCTTGCCATCAGAAATGTAGATTAGTATGGTTAAAATACTTAAGTGGTGGTAGAGTTGTCTTTTTTTCTTACTTCCCCATATGTTGTTTTTTGATAGGTTTCGTGATTTTAATTTTTAAGAATGCTTGTAGCATTAAGAATTTAATAAATTTTTTTTTCAAAGAGCACTATTTAATATACTAGCGGCTACGCACCTAGAGGCCTCTAGTGGCACTTTAAATATTTATTTTTTATTTTTTAAATAATACGTTACCTATCTATGTTGCGTTCAAGTCTCTAGACGTTAAAAAAAATTGATTTTTTTGTGATTTTCCTTGGGGGGGGGTGGTGGTTATAAACCTTCCCGGGACCTATCAGAAGCTACCCTGTTAATGAGAACCCGATCAGTTCAGCGGTTAGCGAGATCCTTCAGTACAAACATATAAACACACAATCAAAAAGACACCCTGTTACTTTAGTAAAGGGATTATTTTACACTCTAAAATTCTAGTTCAAAATTATCTAAAATTTTTGTCGGCCTGTTTAAGATCTTGGGTGATAAAAAACAGTCTGACAACAAAAGCTGCACTTTAAATACGCAATTTTCCTAAATTCTTTTTTAATGATTGAAGCTACTCTATATATCTTATCTTTCCTTTGATAGATAATAATTCTATTCATTGAAGCATATTAAAACGCGAACACAAAGATTTGTTGACAAAAATAAGCAATTAACTCACCATTTTTATGGAGGTGTTTAGAACCTCCAAACTTCATACACACACTTATTAAAACTTATACAAATAAACCAAGATAAACCTTTTAAATTTTTGCCATGATTAAATATTTCTTTTCCAGAATAAAAATCTTACTTGTTAAAAGCAAAGCTTTTCTATAATTATGGTTGTATGCCCTATTACAGTATCCTGTATCTACTCAATTTTGCAACAGATTTGTGTACAATTTAATTTAGAATTACATATTAAATTATTAAAATCTGACACTCTACAAGTGCTATTGTTTGTTTGTCTTTCCTTATTATTTTAGAGCTTCGCTTTAATGGGTGATGTCATCCTTGTGTTTAACGTGTTTAAATGATGTTTGTTTTCCTTACAAATATCGAATGGGAATTAGATTAGCAATTCAATTTTTATTTTGTTCCAGATTTCATTTAACATTGAAAAGCTTTCTGAAAAACAAAATGTGTAGAGGTACTTAATTTTATTGAAGGCGTTTTAAAGAGAGGAACAAATATACATATAGGTGTGTGACTAATACAATTATAATGGCATGGTCTATAAAGGGTATACTACTAATAAAATATATTATAAAATATTATACCATCCGCAGGCTTTAATTTAGAATGAAACAGCCTATAACCATCACGGGACCGTCAAATGAAACTTCAATAAAATAGAGGGAACAAACGGATAATTGATCAACAAGTTTTTAACGTATAAACAGAAAAACATTACTACTTTATAAATTATCCATAGACAAGTGTTTCGCACTTTCAGGCTAATCAGTATGGCTCATTTTTATCATAGTTAATTTTGCATTTGGCGGGGCTTGTACTGGAAACCCTTAGATTACCAACAAACCAAACAAAATTAAATAAGAGTCCCGAGACAACGCATAATGGCACCAAAAACATGACGTCATTAAGTAAAGTTGTCCAATGAGAGGTCATTATACATTGTAATTTACCAATGGTAAAATTTATACCTCTCATTGGTTATTTTATCATATGACGTAATTTTTTTGGTGCCATTTTTCGTTGTCTCAAGAGTCCTAATAGTTGTTAAGCCATTGAATAAGAAAACGCAATGATAAACAGACCAATGTCCCCTCCCTCACAGGATTAATATGCTACAGAAAAAGTTGAGGCTCACCTGAAAAGATTAAGTTCTTTCTTGTTAGCATACAAGGACAGTTCTGTCTCTAAATCCATACCAACCAACTCATTCTCTTTGGTGCGTTGCTCTATTCCAACCTTTATAAGAAAAAACAAGAATGTCAACAACATAAGTAGCGAAGTACAAATAATGATGTAAATAATTACGGACAGCGCGATTAATGAGCAGATGTTCAGTAATTATTATAAGAATTTTAAAAAGTAAAATAGAATTGCAAATCTTTTAATATTTGTATTTTTTGTACTTTTGTACCATGGCTAAAAGGCTGCGCAAAGGCTTATAATAACGGCTGCGCTATTAGCATATTGGAGCTAAGAAATCGACTGTATGTTTAAGGGCAGAAAAGATGCCTAACTGCCTTAACTGACAACTTAAAAGCCTTAGTGTTATATGTAACAGAATATTTACCTTTTTAGCCTCTAAAATGGCAATCTTATCTTGCATTCTTCTGACCAAATATTCCTCTTCTGATTTATCTCCATGGTTGTTGCCCTGCTGCACTGTTGGGCGCTTTAACTCAAACCTGGAATAATTAGTTTTTTTAACATTTGGTTAACTTTCTACATTTAACAGAATTTTTTCATTTTGATTGAGAAAATTCAACCAAAAGAGTCCTCTAGAGGTACTTAGGGGAAGATTAAAGATTAAAAACAAAATATAGATTTCCCTTCAGGTGAAATTTACATAGAGAGGGTGATGGTTTCCTCCCCAAAATAGTTATAAACCTTCCCTAGAACAATAAGAAGCTTTACTGTAAACGAGAGCCATATAGGTGTAGTGGTAAGCGAGATCTTTTAATAAATACAGACAAAATAACAAACAGATAGGCAGACGGACATTCTGTTACTTTTTTATAAGGCTTACCTTCCATTTGGTTTAAGGTAACCGTCAGAATCTTCCAAAAATTCATATTCTCCTTCCGCTGCAGATGAACTAAAAATAAAAAGTGTAATATAAAGTAGTAAAGTTGTTTTGTCTGAATCTACAGATCTCGGAAACTGAAATTCTGAATTGATTATACTTTTTGGGGAAGCTTTATAATTGTCTTAGGGTAGTTTTAAGCTATTTTTCTGACCTTCGTCGCCCTCCCCCAGATGCTAGTATCCAATATCTGTATGTCTTTCTATCTCACTAACTGCTGAACCGATATGTTTCTCCTTCTCAAAGGTTCAGGATAAAGAGCATCATTTTATTTCGCGTAATTCCTTTAAGTTATGTGCAAGCTACCAGTCAAATGCGCATATTATGTCAAATTGTTCTTAATTGTGTGTTTAATTATAATATACAAGTGGTCGAAAATAGGGATAGTTTGACCTAATAAGAGCATTTGACTGAAAATTTGCACCTAACTTTAACGCTCTTATATTTTTATTACATCATCAAAACTAATTTAGAAAATTATATTTTTATTTTGTTATGTTTTGCAAGAGAGATAATATTTTTGCAACGCATTGGCAAATAAAAACAAAAATATGTCATCTCTTTTTAATTTGCAGATGCACAAAATAAAAGTTTAATTCTCAAAATTTTGTCGGAGTTGTTAATCCTATTAAATAAAGTAGTAAGGTTTTTAGTCTGTATCTTAAGCTTCTTATAAGTCCCTGGATGGTCTTAGGCTATTTGAGTTTGGTTTTATGCTATTTATTTACTTTCCTTAATTCCTCGAAAACATAGCTCCTAGAGGCTAGGAGCGCAGCTACTAGTATGATTTAAAAGCAAGCAAAAAACTATTTATATATAGCTTATTATTTATTCTTTATACCAATCAATCTTAATCAAATGTTGCAAAACGAAAAAAAATATGCAATTTTGAACAACAAAAAGAAGCAGTTGGTCCCATTTTTAAAGTCTTTTGTATGGTGCATGTGTGACTTACTCTAGCCTAGATAACAATAGCATTTTACAAGCACTAGAAAGTTTTGGTGATTACCATTAAGATTAAGTTTGCTCAATTTTTACTAAAATTTTCCAAAACACTGAAAAAAAATCTTCGAAAAGAAAAATATTTTAAAAATATCCTCCATTAGTGTTAATTTTAATGTTTTTAGTGCTCCATAAAAAATGCAGATTTTTACTACCTGGAATAATCAGAAATGGTGGCTAGAGCAGGGAGGCTGGGAGAACAATCCTTAGACCTTTCACCACTCGAGGTTATTCTTTCTCTACTTATACCTCTAAGTGTTCATATAAAAATGAATAAATTGTTGAAATTAGAATATATCTTGAGCCGACTCATATTCCCATTTTCAGTATGGCATCGAATTACAGTCAATTTTTCACAAATTGTCTTCGGCCTTCTCAAGGCCAACAATGCTAGTTATAATCTTATAATCTTTTATTTAAATATCCGCGAAAAGTTGACAAAAATACTATGCAATATATAACTATTAGCAAATTAGATGCTTTTAATTATATAAAAAAAATTGTAAAATTTTGCTTTCCTCAATCCATAAAATAGACCCATCCCAATAATGTTTACTTTAAACAGGGATAAGAGATTAAAATTCCGTCAAACAATTCTGAGTGAAAGTCCCCCCCCCCCACTCTTTTTTTACCCACTTCCCTTTATTTACAGAATAAAACATGTTTTATGCCAACATTACGCCACAAAAATATCCAAATCTTTTCAAGCAATTTTAAATGGAATACATTTGCTGAATCACAGTCCTAACTTTAAAGATCTTTTAAAACTACCTAGCCTTTCCATCATGCATGTATTTTATAATGTATTTGAAAATACAAAAATCTAAATGATAAACAATTATTCATATTTTTTCCTTGGTTCCAAATTGCATTGATTTCTTGATACTTGCAGTTCATTATTTCTTTGGTTATTACAATTATTATTATCACTTGTAACATCATATGTATCATCAGTTTTAATATCTATTCCAGTTGTATTTATTTTACTGGTAGATTTACTTTCCGTGGATTGGCACATTTTTTCACAAGATTTTGATGCCAATTCTTTTTTGTCACCTAGCACGTATTTTTGTGGCCTTTGGTTAATTTATAATGCAAACATAAAAATAATTTTATGCTGTCTACTGCAATTTAGTTTTAAATTAAAAGTATAAATAAATGATTATATTTTTTTAACTCCTTATTTTCTCAAATGTATTACCATGTCTTTTTAGCAGTGACACGAGACACATTGTGCTTGTTTAATTAAGCTATTGCAAATAAATTTAAAAAGAGAAAAAGTATCTTGTGTGATGTTCTACATTTTTGATTTAAGCAGCTACTCTATAGTGGGAATGTATGAATAAGTTAAGTCGAATATTTAAAACTTATTAAGATTTTAACATTACAAAATGTAAATATAATAAGAAAAAGTGTTACCTAAAGATTTAAAAATCGTTTCTTGGTTTCTTAGGAGAAAAAAAATCTAGCAATAATTTTAAAAAACATATTTCAATTAAACTAACTAGCAATTATTGTGTTAGTTCCCTTTTTAATTAAAACAAAGAAGGTGTATAGTTAATTATCTTTGGAATTCAGCTATAATACCTTTGGACATATACTTGTTGCATTTTAATCCGTAAATTCCTAAATTCTCTTGTATCTGTTTTATTAGTTAAACAATCTTCAATTGGATTTCTATTTCAGAAATTTCAAAACAAAACTTATTATGTTACTTTGAACTTCTGATTTTAAGTTCAATGTGTGTAAATTAGTAAGATTTTTTTGCCTGTAGCAAAGGATCTTGCTAACCGTTAACATATATTGGGTATAAATGTGGTATTCGGCACCCCTAGGCCATGGTTTTATGGCAACTTGTGGGAGGTCCGAGGGACCTCCCCTGAGTAAGGGGGTGGGTACATTTGAACCCCCCCCCCCCATGTATTAAAAGTATTTATAGTTTAACAATCCTATTATGTTTCATCTGATTTGCTCGTTTCACCTACCCCTTCCAGAGATGGGGGATAATTATTGCCTATTGTGTTTATTGTATGTATATAACTTTAACCTCTGATTTTAGTAGTAATTATTCCAATCTATGCATTGACCATTTTGTTGTATTATAAATCAGTATCCTGTAAGCTCTGAATAAAGTAACACCCAATTAAATTCTGTTTGTTATTTGGTGATACATAGAGAAGCCCAGCTTCTCTATAATTATACTTGTCCACGTCTGTTCACACTGCCGTAATACCCGAACTTGGGAAGCGGCTGACAAACTGCGGCCGTCCGTATGTAACGGTTAGCTCTTTTGATTAGATAGGAATTAGAAAGCGTAGCAACTCTATAATCATTACCAGAGAGTCTTGTGTTCTAATTTGTATTCTTTATTTTCGCAAAGTAATCGTCCTATTTCTTGTTTTCTTGAGTTATAAGACGATTGAATACTTTGGATTAATAAAGTCTCAAAATACTACAGTTAAAGTTTGTCAAGCAACTGTATCAGAATGTCAGTCTGTCTGTGTGAAGCTTAAGATATCTAATTGCTTGGAAATATTGTTCTCATTAAGATAAGATAAGATAACTGTAAAGGTTTAATTTAATATGCATTGGGAAGGTTTTCAAATATTTTGAGGTACCTCTATTCTCCAAAGAGAAGCCTCTGAAAAAAATATCTTTTTCTTACTTTTTCTAGAATTAAATGTGGATGGTCGCCCCCCCCCCCCCTTTTTACATTTATTTATCATAAATCCTTTACAATAGATTATAGGATATATGACAAATATAATTATAATCTAATATATATTATATTCTAAAAAAGATAATAAACAATGCAACACCAATAAAAATTCTGTACAAGTGTGTTCATTTTTATATTTTTTAGTAGCGAAGCAATGCAATAATGTGGAATATCCGCCGTTTGTTTGTTTGAGGATGGAGGTACATTTGTGGATGTAAGTTTAGGAACGTTTAGACATCCAGGTGAATTTTAAGGATATAATACAAGGATTTTACAAAGACTTATGCACGGCTACCGATTCCTGGTATTAAGATTTTTGAAGTAAAAGATCTGGGGGGGGAGGGGGGGTATAAAAATTTCAGAGGAGAACGCCAAATATCTTTAACCAGTTGACTTTCGTGTAACCCCCAAAAATTCCAACTTACAATAGTAAAAGGTTACCATTCTAGAAAAATATTTGTAAGCATGAGTTATATGAATATAGTATACATCTAAGCTGCATATATCACAAAATTGTTATGTCTTCCTTTTTAAAAACTTGAATTTCATTCTGCAAATTGACTTTTTATCATAAAACAGGAAAAAATATTTGGAACACTTAATGTATGCTCAAATGCATTCCTTGGTACTATCCATTTAATTTTTAGGGCAAACCGCTTTTTTTCATATTACAAAGCTTCTAAAGTAAAGATATAAAAAGATGTCTTGTATAATGACTTGGCTTTGTCAACTTTATTAGGAAACAACATCAACTAAATATTTAATGGAAAAGATAGAAAAAATAAAAACAAAGTTTGGTTTTAATATAGATATCCTTTTTTTACATTATTGTTATGTAATTTGTACTTTAAAATGAAATAGTTAATTACTTTTATCTTTCTGTTATATCTATTTACCAGCTTTTGCAACCTAGCATCTAGGGGAGTTAAAAGAAGTATAATAGCCTAAATTATCCCTAAACATTTCAGTGATTAGGGACATCTTCAAAAAATGGGTTTTCTATTTTCTCATCTTGACATAATATTGACTTTTTTACTGGAGTGTTCTCCTCCATTTCCCTCCCTTTAAGATATAAGGTCTGATCAAAATTTAAGGACTAAACACCACCTCCTGCGTTGGACATTAAAACTTAATGGTGAATCCACTCAAATATAAAAATTTTTGTCTATATAAAATTTTGTTTTTAGAAATATTAAAAAAACTAATTGCTTTTTTGTAAATAGATTTGAATGATGCAAAAGGAAGCAATTATCTACCCTGTTAAAGTTTGACACTTTAATTGCTTTGAATACAACTTTTGCTTAATCTATCCTTTGTTGAACTTTAAAAAGCTGTTTACAATACCAGGTATAAATTGCACCTGAAGTTCCAGAGCTGGATCTTGAAATCACAGCTACGCACATGTTTATGCCTCTTAAGAGCCATTTTTGAAAGCGCCTCACGAAATATTAATCTTTAAATCATAATGGCAGTGGGGAGCCAGAAAACACTTTGAAACCTATGTAAAGAATGCCTAAAACAGAGAACCTAATCATTAAAGTATTTATTGACATCTTAAGCTACAGGCCAAAAACCTTACTATTTTATATCACAGGATATCACATATCTTTTACCCATTACTCTAGAACCATTTTGATAAGCTTGGGCAATACGTAAAAAATGAAATTTAAACTGTTGAAGTTCATTAAAAAATCAACAGGAATCTTTAAACAGTTTTAAAAAAGAATATTAATTATTATTATAAATGCAATAAACAAGTGTTCCTAATAACAATAGTCTATAAAATGTTAGTTACTCCTTGTAAAAAATCAGTCAAATTTATCTATTGTTGGAAACATCCAGGTAAATCTTTTTAAAACATTTAATATTATAATGATAACAGATCTATAGATTAGATGTGTATACAGATAACTACTTCCCTTTCTTTTTCAATGACCTCTTTCGTCTGCTAGCAAATTGCTTTCTGATACTTGACTCAATATAACCAACACTATTGGTTGATTTTCAATGACCAAATTGAGAGTCGGCACAAGGACACTGCAATGGGGAGATACAGTTATTTAACCCCTTCCTCCTGTAGTGTTTTACTATGTTATAATGATAGATTAGGGATAAATTTAATTAATATCCACACTTCCCCCAAAAAATTGCTTAACTTTTAAACATTAGAATTATAGTAATAAATTCTTTTGAATTACATTGTGTTATTTCTATACTAATTTTTTAGGATGATGAGACTTTGTAACTTAAATAATAGATTAGAGATAAATTTTTAATATCCACACTTCCCCCAAAAAATTGCTTAACTTTTAAACATTAGAATTATAGTAATAAATTCTTTTGAAATACATTGTGTTATTTTTATACCTAATTTTTTAGGATGATGAGACTTTGTAACTTAAAAGTTGTTCTTTTACTATTTGGAGCCCTTTACAGTACAGGTATTTTTTTTTAAATCTTTGTCATTATCTCTTATTTATTTAATGAAATATTGCTTTGTTTTCTCTAATTTTTGTCCTATTACTTTTCTTATTAGAGTTTTGTTTTCAATTCTAAGCAAGATAGTCTCATTCAAATCAAAGTAATGTATTACTTGTCGTAAAATTAAAACTTTAAAGATTATAATTCAATTTGCAGGTGTAGAAGGTGGTAACTTGATGAATTCAAGACCAAGTACCCGTCAACAGCTAAGTTGCTGTGAAGGAATGAATATCTTGTCTTGTGATGAGATAGAACTTGATCTGAATGCGCTAGGTGATGCGGACCTCTATCTGGAACCTCTGAATACAACTCTTCAATACCAAGGACTGGTTCTAATGAGCAGCAACTCTTATCACTACAGCAATGGAGAGGTTGATTTTATTCTTACTGCAAATGTTGAGCTTGGAAGTGTATATGGTCATGCTGCATTTGAGAATGGTAAATCCTATGTAATTGAGTTTTGTGGGGAAAATATTCATGTTCTAAAAGAGCTTGATGTTGAGAATCTAGGAGCTGATGAGGGAGTTGATGCCATTGATGAAAATACAAATACCACAAATTATAGAGTAAAGCGGCAAGCTGTTAGTGATACAACAACTATTGTAACCTACTCTATCAAGGTGTACTACACTCCCCAGTTTGCTGCTACCACTGCTGATATCCAGGGATTTGTTGAGCAGGTAATTCAGGAAACTAACCAAGGATATATCAACTCTAAAGTTCCTCTTAGAGCTAAACTGCACTGTATTGAACAAGCAACATTGAATGACGTGTCTTCATCTAGTACAATGCTAAGCCAATTCAGTACAATGAAAGGCGATTCTGCAACTCTTCGTGGAACAGCTGATGCTGCAGCATTATTGGTCAACAGTTTCAGCTCATGTGGAATTGGTTACCTTAATACTATTGGTAGTGGTAAAACACTATCAGTTACAGCAAAAAGCTGTGCTCTTGGGTATTATAGCTTTGGTCATGAATTGGGACACAACATTGGCTTGTATCATAATAGAGAGGTAACTACAAATCCTTATTTCAGTGATGGTTATGGTTATTTAATTCCACAAGGCTCCGCATCAACAGGCTATAGAACTATCCTTGCATATAGTGCAACTAATCATCGCCAACGTGTCAACTACTACTCTAACCCAGATGTAATTTATCCAGCTACAGGAACAGCTACTGGGATAGCAGGACAAGCTGATAATGCTAGAGTCATAACTGTTCAGCGTTTCGATCTTGCCAATGTTGGTGATGAAAGTAGCCGCTGCTCTGGAACAACCACTCCACCACCTCAAGCATCATGCACAGTCCAGGGAAAGTATCAAAGCTTTAGACATCAGTACAAAGGAAGAACTTCTCAGTCAAACTGTGAAAGCCAGTGCAAATCTTCCAATGACTGTCATTCATGGGTTTACCACAACCGGTATAGTTGGTGCTACTTGTTAGTTGGCAAACAGTACTCCTATACTACATATAGCAACGGCCCTGACCCAACCCTAGAATCTTGCAACTTGTACACACCTGGCTCCTGTAGTAGTGCCAATAGTATCACCTACATCCGTTACCTAGGTACTAGTTCTACATCCAGTGCTGCTGCATGTGATGATGTATGCCGTCAACAATCTGGATGTACTCAGTGGAATTATAAATCTAGTGGCACCTGCTACAAATATCAACTTTACAACCGATCCTACAATGGATGGACTTCTGGACCAAGATTTTGTTGATCAATTAATCTTTCTTCTTACTTTTGGCTTTGACTTTGGCTTTTATCTTTGGTTATTTTAATTTTTAAAATAAATAATATAAATTAAATTTTCTTAATTTAGATTTTTCTATTTAAAATTGAAAATGAGGTCTGATCACGAAAAACCACCCTGCCTCGCCCCCTCCACCCCACCTCAAGTTTTTACCATGACTACAAATAGTGAAGTGATAATTGTGGAATTATCTACATATATCAAAAATTCCAAAACTTCTTTACACTACAAATTTGATATAATAATTACATATTTTCATACTTTATTATTATTTTTTTATTTAAAACTTTTGTTGTTTCATTGTTATTGCTATGCTACTGTTGAATACAAATAAGTAGTAATAGATATAGCATTTACATGGATATTATGACAGGGGAAAACCTTAATTTTTGTTGCTAACATAGTCAGTTTTTTATCCAGTAGGAGGCAAGAGGATAGGGTAAAATGGGTGAATGGAGGGTCATTATTTTATACAGCAACAAGTTTCACTTTATTAGAGTCATGATGATCTGTTGTGAGATCCAAGTAATAATAAATCTATTTATGCAGGTGTCTGTATTCTAAAGGAAATGTTATAGGCTCAAAAATATTCCTGAAGAAATGGCAAGTGATGGAATGTTTTGAAGTGACTTCATTGTAGTGAGGCCTCCAGTCAATGTTGACAAACTGTTTTCCCTGATTTTATTCTTTGTTGAGGCATGCACACATGAATCTTGGCTATTCCTATCAGCTTTACGCATTAGAGAACAGGATTTTGGAGTATTGCTATCACTTGGCACAATATTTCCTCTGGATGAAGAGGGTTTTAATTGACTGCTATAACTTCTTGTCTGGGGGCTTCTTAAACCAGTTTCAAGGTTATCGGAGGGTTTGCCTAAAATAAGCTTCAATAAAAAAATGTTTTATGAAATGAGTAAGGGACTATTGCAATATTTTCCGCTTTTATGAAACCAGATACTGAATTTTCCAGTATGGCTTCAAAACCGATTTATATTCGTTGGATTAGAACCTGGTCTTAGCCATACTAAAATTCATGTATAGCTTCATATTACAGACAATTTCCACGAATATTTTTTTAAAATCATAAATTGAAACCAGCAATCAAAGCATGAATCAGAGATAAATTATTTGCACCTGACGAATAACTTCTTTAAAAAAAACTTTAAAAGGAAATAGTAGCTTACACAATAATACGTAAAATTGTATGCAAGCTTCCATTCAAACTGTTCAACTGTTCTTAATGTTGACAAAACGCATGGTATTTAACGAATATTCAAAAACAGTTACCTAATAAGCACATTTGACTGGAAGCTTGCTCACAATTTCACGGATTATTGCGTAAGCTACTATTCCTTTTATTAACCTGCCTATATTTTTGCAATTTAATGCTCTATTCCCCATCCCACCCCCAACTCTTGGACGTTTCTATTGTTTACCTGGACGAGGCGGCAAAGCTGAGGAACCTTGCAACTTGGTAACATCTGGAAGGTTTGGCTTCAAACCTGCAGAGCAAAATTGTATTTTACAAGAAAATAGAAGTAAACATTTCACAATGATCAAAAACAAATAAAAATATATTGAACCAAAGCGTCAAAGTCTATGGTTAGTTGTGTATTTTAATTTAAATATTATCATTTGGTGCTATTTCACAAAGTACTCTCTTGAGCACTGATCACCTCCTCCAGACCCCCCCCCCCTCTATCTTCCGTAATTTGAAATAAATGGAAAATAAGTATGGGAGGATATTTTTTATTTTGTTTATTTATTACTTTAGATCAGTCTATGCTAGGTTATATATTGGGTACAATAGGGTTCGAACATTGAACATCAGCTGTCAATCAACCCATACCATAAATATACATATTTACCTTGACTTGTGATAATGTCGTCTTTTCTTTGATTAGAAATATTGAGCAGATCTGGTTTGGTGCGGCTATATTCTGGCTCCTCATACAGGTTGTCTTGCGCGTTTTCTTTCGTTTTATCAGATCTGTATAAACAAAAGAAAATATGTAATTAGTATTACAGCCACAATAAGCTGCCAATGAAAATAGAAAGTAAAAGAATAGAGGGAGCATGAGCTATATGCATCTCCTCCCTTGTTACTCTTCTATTTGGTCTTTGGAATTAGCTAATAGCTTTGGAAATATAAACACAGCCGAGTCCATATACAAAAGAGCAATTTGATATCAGATGAAAAGGGTACCCACTACTTGGGCCAGCTATTTTTTTGGATTATACAACTATGCTTATACATTAATTATGACAATTACCTTTTATCTTTGAGATCTTTATACTTTGGAGGCGCATATGCATCGTATGAGAACTTGCCGTACATCAACTAAAATAATCAAATTATTACTTGGATGCAGCACCAAATTTTCATGTACTCTGATAAAGTGATGCTCGCAGCTGGATAAAATAACGATACCCCAATCCCGAATGTTTTATATCCATTGCTAGAGTGTAAATTTCAATATGAAGATGCAATTTTAAAAAAATGCGTTCCAGTAAATGATATTCATTATTTTAACAAAATGTTTTTTTAAACTTTATCATATTGTAATATATTAAATATGAGACTTGTATTGTTATCAATAAAGAATAAAAATTATCTTAAATATTTTTTTTTTATTGTTTATTATTAAAACTGCAAAAATGAAAGTAAAAGAAACTACACAAAAAATCTACTCCAAATAAAGTTATAAAACTTGACAAGGTCAAAGTTATGAAAATAAATATTTGAAATTTTTTGCATAGAGATGAAATATTTGATAGTAACGTTACATGCTAAATATGGATGCAACTCCAAAAAAACAAAATTCAAAAGCTAACCTATATATATGCAATGCTCTTCTTTTATAATAGAATTAAGAAAGGATCATTTTTTTATTTATAACTTTTTACAATTTTAAACCTTAAAAATAATTTTCTCTAAAATTTTGCTGAATTCCTAAAGGAAAAAGATTAAAGTAAAACAATAGAGGGCAAGGGGTAATTAATTGTATGTTCCCATGTGAACATTATTCCGACTTTCGATTGAGTCTTTGAAAATCAACCAATAGCTTCGTAAACATTAGCAGATAGCTGTCTGGGTTATGCATCTATACTTATTACATTTTCTTGAGACAGATATATAGACAGACAGACAGAAGAAAGATAAACTTACACAAATGCTTCGCAACCAAATCAATTTACACATTTGCTAATAATTTTAGTTGCTGCTTTAAAGGCAAACCAATCAAGTCCTATATATTTCATCACAATTTTACGCTGCATATTTGAGTTGAAAAATTTATATATGATAGCTTTCTAGCTTTTTTATAAGTTTATGTTTTTTTTTAAAGGCATACGTTTTCCTTTAATAATTCAAAATTTAATAATTATGCTTTTTATACATGTTTAATTTGCATGAATTAGGCATTTAAAAAGCCTCCCATATTTACAATCTATATTTATAGAAAGCTCTTTTTAGTGCCTATGAAAAAAAATACATTACAAATGACCAATGAGAGGCCAATACACATAATAAATAACCAATGGCAGGCAAGTATATATTTTAATTGACCAATGGTAGGCCTGTATGACGTCATTTTTAATGGCACTATAAAAAGCGGTAACCACGGAATTGCACCCATACGGTATTCCACACACGGAATTGCACCCAGCGGGACTCCACCCAACGGAATTGCACCCATACGGGATTCCACCCACGGAATTGCACCCATACGGGATTCCACCCACGGAATTGCACCCATACAAGACTCCACCCACGGAATTGCACCCATACGGGATTCCAGCCACGGAATTGCACCCATACGGGATTCCACCCACGGAATTGCACCCATATGGGATTCCACCCACGTAATTGCACCCATACGGAATTCCACCCACGGAATTGCATCCATACGGGATTCCACCCACGGAATTGCCCCCATACGGGACTCCACCCACGGAATTGCACTCATACGGAATTGAACCAAAAGGAATTCCACCAACGTAATTGCACCCATACAGGATTCAACCCACGGAATTGCACCCATACGGGACTCCACCCACAGAATTGCACCCATTCGGGTGAAATTCCGTGGGTGCAATTCCGTATGGGTGCAATACCAATGTAATCATAAAAAGCTTCTATCTATATTTTCGGGTAGAGCACTCATGTTATAGCTTCTAAGGTTTTCTTATGAAATGTATGCTGTACAAGAGATCTTAATGAAAATATCACTCACCTGATTTTTGTTTTGATATTCAGATTCAATATTCTTCCATTCTTTCTCCTTCTCTGCTTCTAACTGTTCTGGCTCTTAACAAAGTATTTCAGTTGAATTTGTTTTTGTATGATTTAATTTGGTTTTTTTAACCGACAAAAAGAATCCAGGGGCTTTAAATATTTAGAGGAGAGGAAAGGGAATAGCATTAAAACTTAAACTTAAGAAAATGAAAAAAAAAGCTTAAAACCATCCTGAAGAAGCTTATCAGTTTAGTGGATATTGAGATCTTAACAGACAAACAAAATACCTTACCAATGTATACTAAAGTAAAGAAAAAAAGTAAGCTATTTATCAATTTAAGACTAACCGCGAATATTATTACTCATAAAATGAAGAATTTTCTTTTTGATTATTTACATTAAAATTTGAGTTTACATGAAAATTTAAATTTATAAAGTAGGACTTTTGTAGTTCCTACTTCTTCTTTGAGGTTGACATTTATTTTTATAAACTTCTTGTGAATAAAATTATCCTTGTTATTCAATGTCATTATGATAGATTTTACCTTTTTTCGCCAAAGGTTTTTCCACTTCTTTTTCTTCTTTGCTGTAGCTAAAGTAAATATAATACAAAACAGTGAAATAATTATGAATTATAATAAAAGAACTGTTTAGCTTACAACATAATATACTTTTTCGTATTCATTCGAATCCGGTGGATAGCAACCGGTTCCCATCCATACGAAAAAACTATGTCTAGCATCGTATTATATCCAGCTTTCTACGAATATAAAAATGTACAATCATAAGATTAAAATCAGTTTTTTAGCCCGTGCCTTCGGCACCTAGGGTCTAAAAAACTGGTTTTAATCTTATAATTGTACATTCTATATCCGCGGAAAGCTGTTTATAATACGATGCGAGAAATAACTATTCTCATTTAATGAGCAAAGTTTTAATTAATGTCTTTTTGAATTCAACAAAGCGTTTAGTAGTGAAAATCGTACATTTTTTTTAAAGGAATCTAGGAGATCTCAGATCTATAAAATTATTAAAGTAAAAAAATTGAGGGGGGAGGGTTTATTTAACTCTATATCCCCAATCCGTGGACCCTCTGCCAACCTTTAATTAGGTCGTTGAATATCAGCGAATATCGTCGGAAATATAAACACAGCCAATTCGCTACAAAAGGAAAAACAGTAAAAGTGTCTAACTATGACGTCAGAAAAAATTAACAATTAACCAATGAGAGGCCGCTGTATATTTTATCACAGTGAATACTGGCTTCTTATTGGTTTATTGTTAATTTTTACTGACGTCATAGTTCGACACTTTTACCTTTTTTCCAAATAGCAGAAAGCAATTTGCTAGCAGACGAAAAAGGACCCTGACACTGGATTCAGGTATTTGTATGGATTATATATATTTAAACTTAAAACATATATCAAAAAAATTGTCTTACCTTTTTCTAGGTAGATTATTTTCTCTTCTCCTCATAATATATGAATCTTTACTGAATGTTCTAAATAAACAAAAAGGTCATATTACAAGTTCAAAATAAAAAATGTAGCCCTCAAAAAAAATTTTGTTGTTCTTTTCTAATATATCAATTCATAAATGTTTTTTTAGTATGCTTAGAAACTGATTATCATCCGCTGAATTAGAAACGGTTCTCAGCCACACTGAAAAATCCTGTAAAGCATCATAAAAAATATATAGAATTATTTCCAGTTTTGTTTGCCTTGATCTTCGGCACCTTGGTGATAACTGATTAAATCTTATAATTTTGTATTGTAATTCCGTGGAAAGCTGTCTATAATACAATGCGATAAATAATTATTCTCTTCAGAACAACTTTCAATTTTTAAAATTAGTTTTCCCAGCCCAAATATTAAAGTAAAATATTTGAAAATATGCCAGAAAACATTACAACATTGATTCACAGGATTTATTATGTCTTTAATGTTTATTTTTCGACATGTAATTTCAATGGTTTATAATAACTATATCAGGCAATAAATAAAGGTGAAACTATCATTTTTTAAAGGACATCATTCACCATTATTTGCGTTAACTATGTGACATGACTTAAAAGTGGTGGATTTATTAAAGGCATGACAATATAATAAATATGTTTGTTACAGCTACACACAGTTTTAGACACCAAAATCAAATAAAATGTCTCAGGCTTGCCTTCGAGTTAGGTTTTTCTTAGCTTACATACACAAAAAGGAAAACTTAGGTAACCTTATACACTAAGAAACTTCTCAGAATTTGACCTAATATTGGGGATAAAATAGTCTATCTTTGATTAATTGATTTATTTCTAAATAATTTTACTTTTTAAGATATTACCTATTGAAATAAATTTTTAAAAAGTAACCACCTAATGTTTAGTTTAAGATAGGATTATTCAAAATTTAAAAGAGAAGTTTGCATTTTTAGTCTAACAATATTTTGTATTTTTGGACAGCTAGGAATTTTGTTTAAATACTTGGGATGAGATTTATTGGAGAAAATGAGAACTATTAGATATAGAAATAACCTTAGAAAATATATTTTCTTTTAAATTAATCTATAACCTTATTTATTAAGTATATTGGCACAAAGACATCCATTTTTTTATGTTAACAGTCTCAATTGATTAAAGGTTAATTGCAATATTGTATTAATTACAATTTATTCTGAAATTTGCTAGAGTTATTATTTTATATCTATAATCGTGTATAAGACATAATCCTCGTAAATTATAACAAGGTTTAAAGAAATTTTGATGGCAAATAGTTACTTATCGCATTGTATTATAGACAAGTTTAAAAATTTTAAGATTAAAACAAGTTTTTTGATCCTCAATGGGCTATAGACCCAGGCTAACAAAACTGGTATTAATTTTATGATTTGTATGTTAATACTTGTAGAAATTGTCTGTGATACTATTGTATACATGAGTTTTCAGTATGGTTGAGAAATGATTCTAAAAAAGCGAATATTTTTTTCTTTAGATGCCACAACCCTGCCTCTGGGGGCGCACTGCTAAAAATTCTAAGCTGACAATTAATTACTGTTAAAGACAAAAAGTTCTGAATGTCCTAGTTAATTTTCATTTAAAATTTGTATGAATAGACGTGTACGTACAGTAGACTGGCCCAAAAAAACATGAATTTTTAAATCTTTACCATATCAATTTGCGCATACCTTGAAGTTGTTACCGGATCAAATGCAGACCTTTTAGTGAAAACTAGACCTCTCTACAATGAAAATTGATCTCGAAATTTCAATCTTAAGCTTTTTATCAAAAACTGCATATTTTCATGATTTTAACAGGAAATAATTAAGGAACTGCCAACCTAAAATAATGTAACAAGAATTTAAATATGAAGCAATTATAAAAAGTAGGCAGAACCGCCATTCCTGCCGAATAATTCCGAAAAATGTCTAAAAACATTGTTTTATTTAAATTGATAATTTGTATAAGAAATTGAACTAAAACAGTAGCTATTAGTCTTATAAGAAGAAAAATTATGAAAAATATAAATTTCATGGCTCAACAGACATTATCGCCAATAAAGAGACAATTTATTTAAATAAAAAATTAAATGAAGGTAAAAAAACATGTAATATACGTATTCTCATATTCAACTTTACAAAAAAGCATACTAATAAAAAAATTAATATTGCAAAAAATAGTTTGATTGTTTTTTATTAAACCAGGAATAAAGATGTAAGGCTTATCTTTAATTATTTTTCTTACATGATTTTGTACTATGAATTAGCTTTCCCAAATTATTGTAATTGTACATAAATAAATTTTTATACTTTCTTTCTTCATATGTTTATTCCTGGTGATTTTAATATTTTATTTTCTTTAGATGCCACAACCCTGCCTCTGGGGGCGCACTGCTAAAAATTCTAAGCTGACAATTAATTACTGTTAAAGACAAAAAGTTCTGAATGTCCTAGTTAATTTTCATTTAAAATTTGTATGAATAGACGTGTACGTACAGTAGACTGGCCCAAAAAAACATGAATTTTTAAATCTTTACCATATCAATTTGCGCATACCTTGAAGTTGTTACCGGATCAAATGTAGACCTTTTAGTGAAAACTAGACCTCTCTACAATGAAAATTGATCTCGAAATTTCAATCTTAAGCTTTTTATCAAAAACTGCATATTTCCATGATTTTAACAGGAAATAATTAAGGAACTGCCAACCTAAAATAATGTAACAAGAATTTAAATATGAAGCAATTATAAAAAGTAGGCAGAACCGCCATTCCTGCCGAATAATTCCGAAAAATGTCTAAAAACATTGTTTTATTTAAATTGATAATTTGTATAAGAAATTGAACTAAAACAGTAGCTATTAGTCTTATATGAAGAGAAATTATGAAAAATATAAATTTCATGGCTCAACAGACATTATCGCCAATAAAGAGACAATTTATTTAAATAAAAAATTAAATGAAGGTAAAAAAACATGTAATATACGTATTCTCATATTCAACTTTACAAAAAAGCATACTAATAAAAAAATTAATATTGCAAAAAATAGTTTGATTGTTTTTTATTAAACCAGGAATAAAGATGTAAGGCTTATCTTTAATTATTTTTCTTACATGATTTTGCACTATGAATTAGCTTTCCCAAATTATTGTAATTGTACATAAATAAATTTTTATACTTTCTTTCTTCATATGTTTATTCCTGGTGATTTTAATATTTTATTTCAATGTTTGTAAACAAACAGACAGAAAATTTGATGTATTGCTTTATATCTGGTGTAAGGCTATATTAATTGGGGAAGAAAGAACGAAAATAAAAATGCATTTGACGAGATAGCGATAGATTTTTTCTTAAAATAAATTATAGGGCTAAAATCTACAAACAATACATAACCTATTTTTACATTGCGCACATTGAAAAGCGATTTAGACCTTCATTTGGGCCACACTAACGTACAGTCTGCATAAACAATGATGTAACTAATTATAAGTCATTTAGAGACAGATTTTCGCAGTTATAACATTAAAAATTATAAGATTAATCATGTTTTTTTTTTACTTTAATATTCGAAGAAGATAGTCTTTAACATTTAACACTATGCTATACATGATCTTTAAGTATCACTGAGAACCTGTTCTTATACAGCGGATATTAATCGATTTCGAATCAATACTGGACAAAAATTTCAAAGTGATTAGTCTCATAAAAACCTTTTATTCATAGAACAAACGGAAAAATCCTTGCAATATCAATTTTTGAAAATTAAATATAAATCGGCATTTCTATTTAAAATGGTTACAACTGCACAAGCTAATGAAATAATTACCCGTTTTGATTTAAATTTAGTATTATTTTTTTTATACAATTCCTTGGAGTTTATAAATAATGCTTTCTGGACGTGATCAATCTCTTTTTATTCAAAATTAAAACTTGAAACAATTTATTAAAATGCTTAGGAGATAAACAAGCTTTTGTGAGAAGGTTGTGTATTTGTTTTTCTAAAATTCTTACTCATGCAAATACAAAACAATATTTTTCGTGTGTTTTAACAAAGTTTTTACAAAATTAAAATCGATAATTTTTTCAAGATTTGCTTATTATTTTTTAAAGATTATTTTGGATTATTTTGACCATAAAAAATATTAAACAAAAGTACAATCAATCAAAAGCAAATTAAACAAAAACATAAATATAAAATAACTTTTTTTCTTCACAGTTTAAAGCAAATTATTGTTACTTTAAAATTTAAAAAAAACATATCGGTACTGAACTCTAACTCTTAATCGAAACTTCTATTAACAAAGAGCCACGAGGACGGCCTAGGGGCTAATTAATTTTAATTAGCTGGCAAGTATTGCAAAATTTATGATAACAGCTATCTATCGCACCGTATTTCGCGGATATTATAACATTTTGTCAGGTGGTATTAATTTTAAAATTTTAATATTTGAGAAAATTTGTCTATGATACGATGCTATACAGGATATTTCAATATGGCTGAGTCCGGTTCTAAACGAGCGGATATTAATCGGTTTCGAACTGGTTTCGAAGCTATACTGGAAAAGTTACTTACTTTCCTGGCCAGAGATAACAACCACTTTGTAGAACATACCTGATGGAATCTGCAGGATTTGGATTAGGTTTTCGAAGCCTAATTGCAAAGTAATTTAAGCTCAATGTGAAAAAAAGATGAAAATCTTGAATTACTTTTTTAACTTCAAGAGTTGAATAATAAGTTAGTAACTTTTTAATCTTCCTTATTATGTTCAAGTATTAAATTTATTAAATCTTGTATTTAGTAGTAATTTTGTAGATGTTTTAAAGTTTGATGTAAATAAATATTGCTTGATTTATAAAAGTTTTTAGTTGCATAATTTTGGTTAAAATACTTTGCCTAACTCCATCTATTGTGTCCGCTTTTCTTGTTGGAAGGTCATCATTTAAACCTAAAACATAAAAAAAACATGCTTATTTTTTCTCATAACAATAAAAATTCCAAAATCAACAAATTATAAGTAACGACGTTGAAACAGCTTACAGTGCCTATAAAAAAAACCATACAACACAAACGACCAATGATAGGCCAGTATATATTTTAATTGCTCAATGGTAAAATGTATAATGGCCTATCATTGGTCATTTGACAGACAATTTTATAAGATTATGATACAAAAAAATAATATTAACCTGTAGGTGGTTTTTTGTGAATTTGTCCATTATTTTCTTTTCCATTTCTAATCTACAAATAATTGTTTTAGACTGTGTAACTCAATTTGCTCGCAGTCCGTTAGTAGGTCGGTTATTCTTTGGAAGACATTGAAGTAAATTTCACTCGGCTAAAATTTAATTTAATAGTGTATCTTTTTCGTCTCTCCATCCTTAATGAAGAAAATTTATTTATATCGGAAAAATTTTAATTTCTTCTCTCTGTTTTTGTTATTGTTCATTTTTTATGGCTCATTTGTTGTTCTATACTGTAAAGGAGAACAATATAGGTTCAGTAGTTAGTGAGGTCCTTTGCTCCGAAACCACACACACACACATAAACAGTCTGATACTTTTGTAAAAGGATTGATATATATATATATTACTGTATTAACCTGATTATTTTCCTCTTCTAACTTTTCATTAAAAGTATCTTCTTCAAGAGTTGAATCTGTCCGTAATAATTCTTTCTTTGGCTGCAATCTGCAAACAAAGGAACAAATGAAGACAAAGCTTTCTACATTAACTTAATACAATTTAGGGTTATGTTTAAATTGCTAGTTTTTATATATTATATTTTCTCTTTCTTTTGTTGAAAAGAAGATGATAACAGTAAAACTTCTATAAAATATAGACAAAAATCAACTATCAAAAATTACATTTGAATTTTCAGCATGAACCAGGGTCCAATGTAAAACAGTACTTTAAAAAAACAAGGTTACACAAAAAATTGCTACCTGGCAAAAGATGGCTTTTCTGTCAATCTTAACGAATGGTATCTCAATAAATTTTCAACCGATCCTAAATAAATAATAATTGCAACATCTATAAAGAGAAGCTTAACAAATCCGAAAATCGTTACCTATACCTAATGGTCCTTAGAATATATATTAGGAAATTCTGGTTATGATTAAAGAGTTGTTTTCTAAATTATAACTGACTGCTACAAGAATCATCATAAAAAGTTTGAAATCAAGAGAATAATTTTAATATGTCTAAATTAACGATAAAAGGTATCCGTTACCCACATGTAGAGAGGCTTTGCTTATAAAAAGAACAATATTTTCAATTATTAGAACAATAGAAAAGCATTTATTATATTCAAAAGTCTTATAGCGTATAGAAGGACGTACATGGCCACACCATATATAAGCCAGGGAAATTTATTGTTCTTGTTATCAACGTTTTTGAAATCTATTTTTACAATTCCCGTACTGTTCAAAGAGATACTTGCAAAACAAATATTTTGCCACAGTTCTACTTTTTAGTAGCAAAGCTACTTTATTATTCAAAATAGCTGGTTGAAACCTTTTGCGGATTTTCTCGTACAGCTTAAATGTCGTGTAAAATTGCCATTGTTATGGAGCATATTTATTTGTAATACATCCATATTCCATAGTGGTCGGACGGATTTTATGCAGCTTTTTATGATGTTGAAATAGATATGAAATTTTCTAATATGATTCCTTTGATTAAAAACCATCAACCCCTTTATATTATATTGTTAATATATTTCATTTTCTTGCGCTACACTTCTTATGGATGCTGTTATTCTTGTTTAGATATATTTATACAATTACACAGTAATTGACAAATATATTACGATTTTTGTAGCGCAGCTCCTGTATATCTTGTCTGAAACAGTTACGGAAACATAGAAATACTATGATAGCGTCTAATGTTCCATTGGATAACTTGGAAACCTGCTAAGGGCTCAAGTAAAGTTCTACTGAAAAATATTACATCGTGGAGCTTTTTAATTAATTGGTTGATTCCGGACTGGTGAAGCTAGGGTTTTGGGTGGCGTGCAAAGCGATTCACAAGAGAGATGTGAAAACATTAAGGAGTGAAAAAGGAAAATAGAGGAATTCCCAATTTAAATTTTAATAGAGGTGTTGACACCCTTCTATAGAACTCTAGCACACGCAAATGGCTGTTAGTTTTGTCCTATCTGTTATAACAAACAAACAGACATGGAAAATTGTAGAATAGCTGCAAATAAAAACTCACCCTGACTTAAAAGTGCCGAGGATCTAGAACTTTCCCCAAATATTCGCCGGCTTTTCAAACTCCCGGTCCTGAAAAAAAATGCAACTCTTGTTTTATTTGACGGGTTGGATAAAATTAAAAGAATAAAAACAGGGATACATCAATGAAATATACAAAAAAAAACATTTGTAAAAAAAGTATATCATTTTGTAGATTAGAAAGATATTTTAAAGACGGAACATTCATTGGGTTGATTGTAAAAAACTGAAATATAGACATATTATGATATTTGTTTTATAAAATAGAATAAATGATACTAGCAGCTTTGCCCTTATAGACCCCCAGGGGTACTAAAAGAACGGGGTGGGGGTCGACCATTCACTTTACATTTTTTTTAAATTAAAAATTTTAGTTTATTTTTTCACTGCTCGATTACTGTTTGGAGGGAGGAGGTACCCTCCCCTCAAATCCCTTCCATGGACCCATGCGAAACTTTAAATTGGGCCAGCGGTTAGCGAGATTCTTCAGAACTAACACACACATTCTGTAACATATATATATAATATATAATTGCATAAAATAAGTAAAAATCATCTGAATTAAGTAATTCATACACCTGTGAACTATAATGATAGATAGATAGATTGTACATATAGAAAGTATTTAGGGTAAATACAAAAATTCCAAGACCTTCTCAAAATGACAGCTAATTGCAAAATAACAACAAGGATGACAATATCTATCTTGACGAAGCTTTATAAGTTTAAAATAGGGTCATAACTTACGTCATATTATTATCACTTATTTGAAACACATATACAGATAAGAATAATCTCGTCCATAAACGCAAAGCTCTCGAATCAAACAAATAAACAAACATTAACAAGCATAGAGTTAAAAAAACATAATATTACTTTCAATTTCGATATAAAATTAGACGCGAAATATCTTAAATATTCAATATCAACGTACCTCCGTTTTGGAAATTAATTGTAAAGTAGCTTTAATTGTTACAGATTGACTAAGGATAATAGAGTTGCTGTTTTTTTTTCTAGCTTTTAAAGGGACAATTATATTAAATTTAAAAGAGATAGGAAAATTATAACATTGATACAGCAACGAGTAGAGCTATCCGTTATGAACCTAAAGACGGGCCGAACTTAATTGTAGAACAGCTTCGCATTTAATACAAGATCAAATCACATTATATTTTGGCTAATCATACCTGACTAAATATTCTGGAAGATTAGCCAGACGTTCTGTACTTCTCTTTAACCATTCTGACATAGACTTATCACTAAAAAAAGAAAAATGAATTAAAATAATCGATATATTATTACTTGGATGTTGCACTAGATTTTCATATTCTCTGCCAATATATCTATCCATATCAAATAACTATCATTGAAATTTATTTTTTGACAACAGTTTGACTTTAAAATGCCGTTTAATATAATTTTCAGGGTGAGTTTTAGAGATAAGAAAATAGACTATAAGTTGCTGTACAACACCAATGATTATAAACTAAAATACCCCTCTAATAATGAAGAATATTAGTTGAATTGACCTTTGGTATTAATACACTAAGGCAAGTTGTTAAGCCAACGAATGAGGAAATGTGTTTACGAAAATTATTACTGTTCTTTTTTCTATAAAAATCATCTTTAACATGATGTTGCCGCGCTTTCTTTTAAAATAAACTTGTCCATATTATATATATTTTTTTTAAAATAATGACAGTAACCTGACTTGTATTATTTCTTGAAGGCTGCCAGCTGAACCTTTCTTTACACCACTGTCTACAATAAAAAAAGAAAAAAAAATAGTAAAAAATAATAAGTAATTTTCCACAAAGTGCCTAAACTCCATCCCCCCCCCCCTCCCCCATCTTTTCCTTTCTTTCTTAAATCATTATAAGGTGAAAATAAACGTGGGTCTTATACCTATGGTGCCCTAACCCTTCAGGGGCTATCAAGTACCATAATAACCTTACAAACGTAAGAGTCCCAAACGTCAGAGTGGAAAAACATCAGAGTGGACAAACGCAAGAGTCCCAAACGTCAGAGTGGGACAAACGTCAGAGTGGGACAAACGTCAGAGTGGGACAAACGTCAGAGTGGACAAACGCAGAATTTTTGGGACAAACGTCAGAGTGGACATTTTATAAGTAAAACGTATGAGTCTCGATTTTATAATTATTACCATATAAAAAAAAACATTTATATTTTTACTTTTTTTCATATTTATTTAACAACTGTGTTAGAACGAAAATTTTACACCCTTTCAAATATATCACATATATATTATAAAGTTTAAATATTGGCATACCCAAATTTTTAACAAACATAATTTTTGTGCAGTGGAATATTACTCATTAATAACGTCATGGTTGTAGTATCCCACAATTGTTTGCATAAATATGACAGGGCTGACATCCTCGTCATATTTCTCTACTATGCTTGCCAGCTCCTTCCTTCGCATATTTGTGTAGGTGTTTCTTGCACTGCTTTTGGTTGTCTCGTTATTTTGAGGTGCTAGTAGCGCGTCCCTGAGCTTTAAATTGGCTGTTGCTTCTTCTGCTTGCAAACGAGCTACTACAGTCCAAGTACCTGAATTTGCAGGCAATGCTGATGATAAACCATAGTTATATCCTTCAGCAGAATTTGTAGTAAGAAACTCATCATTGATGACAGCATCATGCTTGTTCCATAAAGTATGTGGGAATCTTGGTTGGTTTCTTATTCCGGTCCTCCCATTTATGGCTCCAACGAAATTCTTGTCAAAGTACTCAATAAATTCATCAACTTCGTCTTTTTCTTCTGGCCAAGCTGGTTCAAGTTCTTTAATCTTCTTCTCTACAACAATATCACGAATCTAAATAAATATAAATTTGAGAAAAAAAATTAAATGTAAATTTAAAACTATCTTATTGGTTATGCCTAACATTGTTTTGCGCCCCCCCCCCCCCCCAAACATAACAATGACTCTGGACAAGCACAATATTTTCTTTATAATTAGGTTAGGTTAGGTTATAGGCTAGGGGGCCGAGCGCCCGCGGCTAGGCAGGCTAGGGGGCCGAGCGCTGCGGCTAGGTAGGCCAGGGTGCTGAGTGCTGCAGCCAGAGTCATTTTCTTTATGATTAGGTTAGGTTAGGTTATAGGCTAGGGGGCCGAGCGCCCGCGGCTAGGCAGGCTAGGGGGCCGAGCGCTGCGGCTAGGTAGGCCAGGGTGCTGAGTGCTGCAGCCAGAGTCATTTTCTTTATGATTAGGTTAGGTTAGGTTATAGGCTAGGGGGCCGAGCGCCCGCGGCTAGGCAGGCTAGGGGGCCGAGCGCTGCGGCTAGGCAGGCTAGGGTGCTTCAGCCAGAGTCATAGTTTTGTCAGGAGGTTGGGGGGGGGGGGAGGGGTAGGGTGGTATTAAAATTTTTGTTTTTTTTCTTTTGTTCAAATAAATTGAGGTCAATATATTGAAATTAATTGTTTACACCTAAATTACTTTGTTTATAAATTCAATACTGTATAACTTTACCTTATGAATATCATCTCTCACGTCTGATTGTTACCAAAGACAAAACACGAATAAGATGTCATTCAAAATTGGAAGATTTTTATAAAATATTTGAAAGATTTTTTGCAAAAAATTAGAAGATTTTTTGTCATATAATTAAAATAGCATAGACTCTGATGTTTTACTTAAGCAATGTCCACTCTGACGTTTGTCCACTCCGACGTTTGTCCCACTCTGACGTTTGTCCACTCTGACGTTTGGGACTCTTGCGTTTGGGACTCTTGCGTTTGTCCACTCTGACGTTTGGGACTCTTACGTTTGGGGTAGGACCCTTACATATCCTGAACTAAATCAACTAGCAAATTCAACCCCCCCCCCCTCCCTCCTATTATTAAGATGAAGATTTATGTGCATCACAAGGCACTTTAAGGGAAACTACATAGAGATTTTTTTTTTAAACTCATACAAACAGCTCCAATTATCAGTGAAGCTTTTGATACTATAAAGTAACCAGACGGACATATAAATTAATACGAGATTCCTCGTAGTCGTACTAATCAAATTTTATGTTAAAGGGTAAACAAAACAAAATGCGTAGATTTTTAAAATTCAAATTGCGCGGCTTGTGTTAATAGTAGAAAAATGTTATGCATACTGTTAGATCCGCTATGAACTGTATTTTTGGAAATATAAAAACGATTCCTGTGCTACGCATTGGTAAGGAGCTACGCGTTAAAATGTCCCAATTGACTTAAAACTTGACTTGCGAGTATATTACTAAAGAAGTTGTATCAACTTTTTTTTTTATAGCTAGCCGGTTCTTTTAGTAAGTAGTAGATGTAAAATTTTTCATAGAATTCAAATATGCAATCGGTTTTTTTGTAGACCTCTTATTTTTTAAGTAATTTAAGTTTTAAAAAAAAATAATTAAGTCGGTTTTAAGGTACTAAAACGCAACAAAATAAAAGAAGAAAATGGTCAGTAAGAACAAAAATAGTAAGATCTTTAATTTGACACCTTACTTTTAAAATTTTGTTGAGTAATTATTGAAAAAATCTATTTTTTTAACCTCGGTATAATAAAAACTTTAGACCTAAATATTTTCTCAAACAGACATAAAAAACATGGGTTCATATATACCATTAGAATCAGAAAAATATTACGAATCCATTGTAAGCAAAATTGAAAAAAATTAAAAAATTAAAAAATTACAGAAATGGCCAATTATTTTTTTTGTTCAGACAACACTATTGTCTCTCCTTTTTTACCCCCTCTTTACCCCCTCTTTACCCCCTTCCCATTTTTATACTCAATTGAAGAATTAAGACGTTGCCTGTACAACATAATATGATATTTTCATATAATTCCTTTTATTGTAGTTTATATACTATATTGTAAACTTTTTTTTTCAATTTTGCTTACAATGGATTCGTAATATTTTTCTGATTCTAATGGTATATATGAACCCATATTTTTTTATTTGTGAAATAATAAAATTAAGTTCAAAGTTTTTATTCTCGTGGGTTTAAAAAAATCGATTTTTTCAATAATTACCTGACAGAATTGAAAAAGTAAGGTGTCAAATTAAAGATCTTACTATTTTTGTTCATAATGACCATTTTCTTTCTTTTTTTTGTTGCATTTTAGTACCTTAAAATCGACTTAATTTTTTTTTTTTAAAACTTAAATTACTTAAAAAATAAGAGGTCTACAAAAAAACCGATTGCATATCTGAATTCTATGAAAAATTTTACATCTACTACTTACTAAAAGAACCGGCTAGCTATAAAAAAAATAGTTGATACACCTTCTTTTAGAGAATAGTGTGTGCAAAAATAAATACGTAGATTTTTAAAATTCAAATTGCGCGGCTTGTGTTAATAGTAGAAAAATGTTACGCTTACCGTTAGAACCGTTATGAACTCTATTTTTTGGAAATATAAAAACGGTGCCTGTGCTACAAATAATATAGGAGCTAGGTGGTAAAACGTTCCAAATTTTTCTCGCAAGTCAAGTTTTAAGTCAGTTGGGACATTTTACCACGTAGCTCCCTAACTATATGCAGCAGAGGAATCGTTCTTATATTTCCAAAAAAATACACTTCATAGCGGTTCTAACGATATGCTTAACATTTTTCTACTATTAATAAAAGCCGCGCAATTTGAATTTTAAAAATATACGCATTTTTTTGCTCACCCTTTATCTAATTTTTTTCTAATGTATTAAAACAAGCTAATCTTGATGTACTGTTTTACAATTTCCTAAAAATACTGAAATTCATTCTTCACTTATAAAAGAAATAAAAATCACCACTTTAAAACTCATGAAAAGATTTTAATCATTGGAAATATTTTTTACATTTTCTTTTATCTGACTCTAAAAAAATTATTTAAATAACAATCTTTATCAAAACTCTATCTTTTGTTAAATTGCTTTGTAGATTAGAAATGTTGAAAAGATTTTTTGTGTATTAGAACCTTTGAATTTAGTTTTAAAATGCATTTTTTATAACACAGATATTGAGAAAGATAAGGGTTACAAACAAAATAGAAAATAAAATTGTTAAACAAAAGTAGTTTATTTTCATTAAAATCATATAATTTTTACTGACTGACCTACCCAAAATATAGAAAAGCTTCGCTTTAAAAGTTTCTTACGCAATGTAAACTAAACTTTTATCTACTAGTTAGTCCAGTATGGCATACAAACCGATTAATATCCGGTAGATTAGAGCCGGTTATCAGCCGCACTGAAAAATTACATATAGCATCGAATTACAGACAATTCTCCACGAATAGAAAAATAAAAATGATAAAATCAAGACCAGTTTTGGCCCCTTGTGACTATCATTTTTAATTTTAATATCCACGGAAAGCTGTCTATAATACGATGCAATAAAATACTACTATTATTCGTGTACTAACTTACCAAAACTATTGCTCTGTTTATTTTGTTGGAATAAAGCTCTTCTGTTGGGTGCTTGGGATGACATCTTTACACTTATATTATAACTTTTTAACAAAATATTTTACATTGCAAACTGAAAAAAGAAAATTGTTTCTAAAAAGTATTATAGGAATAATACTTGTTTAATAGTTTGTCTTGGAAGGATCTTGATAATTGTTGTACCGATATGATTCCCCTTTACAATGTAGCTTTTAATTTGTCCTGGGAAGGTTTACGACTATTTTAGGGGAATGTACCACCACCTTCCAAAGAGTAACCGTCCCTAGGATCTAATTTGACACTAGTGCCAAAACACATTCTTTCAATCGTTGGCTTAAAAAACCTAGGGATTAGTACAAACTAACAGTGTAAAAACTTTTGTAAAAATATAAATCTTAATATACAGAAGAGGTATTTTCTTTATTATTTGATAGTCTTTTGTCTTATCAATAAAGATCCTTTCAAGATCATACTAAATCACTTTTGTATCACAAAAGATAATGGGGGACAGATATTTTAGTGTTTAAGAACAATATACTGTACACAGTATACAGCAGTACAACTAATCCGCTACTTAGGACAGTATACTGTATCACAGCTGACTAAAGACAAAATTGTAACACACATGCGTTCAGCAAAGTCTAATATTCTTAATTTTACAAGGCACAGCACAATTCAGAACTCTGCTAGTCCTTTTATGTGCTGTGGCAATGATTCTGTCAAATGTCCGTGGGATTAAAAGAGAATCATTCATAATGCAGCGCGACTAAATTGCTACGGTCAACCTATACTCACTTTTACACACATACATACACACGCCCGTACACACACACACACACACACACACACACACACACACACACACACACACACTCACATACCCACATACACACACACTCAATCACTCTGAACAAGCGTAAAACGCACTATATACATATAAGTGTATTTTAGGGGAAACATTTATATTACAAAACACTGGACAAAGATATTTTAGATATTAAATATTTCCCAAAAAATCCAATGCAATGATAGTAAAATTTTCTGAAATCAATTATTTAACAGAATAACAAAGCATATATTTACTTAGGCAATATCCATTTATAGAAAGTAGTAAGGTTTTTTTTGTCGGAAGCTTAGGATCTCAATAACTACTGAACTGATTGGGTATCTAAATTAAGTCAAAATTCTACACATTTTCACCAAGTTTTATAAAGACTTCCTGTTGGTTGGGGTGCTAGATCGAATCGATTCCTAGATTTTCACGTTTTTCTTTTTAGCTTAATGCTTCAAAAGACCACCATACATTCTTATAAGGTTTCGTGATTTAATTTTATTAAAGGATTTTTTTTTTACATACTCTATAGATTCTTTCCAGATGTCTATCTATTATTTTGAGCTTCGCTACTTATGTAAGTTGTCATCCTTGTTTTATTTTAAATTTGGATGGTTATAATCTCTTTTTCTCCCACTTGTTCAGTAGGGTGGGTCGATTTTGTAATTTCACAATAGTAGACGTTGGCAAAGGTTACTGGGCCAATATAAAACCCTGTGAAACTTGAAAGAGGTTTTTTAATCCAAAAACAACGAGCGCGCGTTGCGTATAAAATGTGCCCGGCCCCTTATAAAACCAAAAAATGAAATTCCTTCAAACACAGGCATGTTGGACATCAAAATGACCGCATTGAAATGCTGATTACAGATCTGAAAACCGTTTTAAAAAATATTGATTCAGTCTGAACTGATATTCAAATAACTTTCCAAAATAAACAATTTTGACAAAATCAGCTGTTTTAGGTACTTAATGAGATCTTATTCGAACTAGGAACAATATTTTTCAAAACGGTTTTTAGATTCGTAATCAGCATTTTGTTATGGTCATTTTAATATGCAACATGCCTGTGTTTGAAGGAATTTAAATTTTTGGTTTTATAAGGGACTGTGCACTTTTTACACCCCCCGCGCGCCCATTGTTCTTGGATTAAAAACCCTTTCAAGTTTCACAGGGTTTTATATTGGACCAGTAACCTGCCAATGTGTACTAATGTGAAAATCCAAAAAAGATTGCAAATTGACCGGCCTTATCAATGTTCAGTGAATACAGAACCCTAAATGCTAGAGGAGCAGCCGCTATAGTGAATAAAACATGAATTAAGAAGCCATCTAAATACTAAGATGTTAACATCAAAATGCATACAATAAAATTAATTCTAAATATTTCCATTCTACATTTATGTATTTCATCATTGACAAGAATATTATTTTTTTTTTTTGAAAAAAATTAAGGATGGACAAAGGACTTTATTTAAAAATAAAAGATATGATATTTAAATAGAAAACCATGAAACTTTACAGACAAAGGCAAAATTGTGTTAAAATTGTGTCAAAATGATCCATGTGACGTAATAAAAAGAGATGGTTAATCCCTCATGTTTATTACGTCAGATGGATCATTTTTGACACAATTTTAACACAATTTGGGCTTTGTCAACTTTACACATTAAATAGAGTTTGTAGTCGTTGCATGAGCGATAGACCTACAAAGGGACAACTGTTTTAACTGTAAAATCTTCACACAAAAAATCAGCCATCTATCTTAAATAAGAGCTGAGATTATCACATTTTTCCTAAAATGTTTCTGATTTACAGACAAAAAGACATTTAAATGACAGAGTAGCTTCGCTACTAAAAATTTAAATAGATTCCTTAATTTCTTAATAATTTGACCTACATACGTATTTAAATTTAAAGTTCAATGCTAATTAGTATTCATCTGGACTCGGCAGCCGAACTTAAGCCCCAAACTTAAACCCGCGTGTGAGAAATAAAAATCTGAAAAGATTGTTTGTCTGTTTAGGAAAAGGTTTAGGCTGCATTTAAGTTATAATGTGACGATTTTACTAAGGCTTACACGCGGTTGCTGAGCCCTTGTGTATATTATGCTAGGAGTATTAGCATTACAAGTAGTTTCAACAAGGACGACAAGTCGACATAAAAGCGAAGCTCTAAAATCAGTAGAAAAAACTAACGAACATAAACTTTTGTAATATGTCAGAGCTAAAAAATCAGAAAATTAATTGGTAAGTCTAAACAAAATTGTACATAAATATGTTGAAAAATGACGCAAATACATCGTACAGTAAAGGAAATACTTTCATTTTTAGGATTTGAATATAAAGATGCCTTGCTTATGATATTGTACCTTTTTATCCTAGGACTTTCTGGTAACGATTGTAATAGGAATCATCATTGCAATTTATAGGACAATTCTAACATGCCTAAATAAACAAATGGAGCTAACCGTTAGGAACGAACGGAACTATCCTAATTATAGAAAAGCATTGCTTTTAACAAGGAAGACAATCTTCGTTGCAGTCCTTACATAAAAGTAAAAGCATGTCTTGCAGTTAAATGCCTTTATAACTAATTATCCTTTTCAGCAATATTAATTTGTTCAAGCATGATATCAAATAGTTATTGGATAATATAATTGTTTTTCTATAGTATTCTTATCTAATTTTATTTATAATGTACGCTGTACTTATTATTGTCAAGATATTTTACAATATCAGAAAAAAGATAAAAATAGAACTACTACTGGTAATTTTCAGAGTTGTGCAGAAGCGGGTTGTCAAAAGAATTTGCGCGCTTTGTGCGTCAATTTAGCAGTCAAATGACTTTTTGGGGGGCTTTTATTTATGTTAATTATGTAGGTGTTGGACTTTATTGGACTTTTTTTTGTAAAAATTAATAAATTTATTCATTCTTTATGACCACTGAACATCTGCTTTTTAAATTACTTTTTCCGTTTTACTATACATGATTATTTGTGCTTTGCTAATATGTACGTTGTCGTCCTTGTTTGATACTACCTCTTATTACAACCGTAAGAACACTCTAATAATACAAACGTTTTAGTTTTGATTAAATTAAGGAACGGTGGGTTTTGTCAGGGATTTAAAGGGGCAAGACAATGGACGATATATTGATGATGATGATACACAAAATTACCCCTTCTGTAGGTTACAATTATTGGTTTAAACGCTTGGACACTTGATGAACCAATCAAACAAAATTCAATAGAAGTTATTAAGCCACCGAATAAGAAAACTTTATTATAAAACTTTGGGGACTAGTGTAATTTACAGCCAATGTCCCCTTCCTGCCTGCATTCTTAAACGGAAACAGATTGATGTAAGTTTACGAAGCCCTACTCATAATACGAGGCTCTTCACGTTTAAGAGACATATTTTTAGAGCTAGAAAAAAAAGAGAATTGAGAGGTTAAAGAGAGAGAGAGAGAGAGAGAGAGAGAGAGGGTATGTGTTTGTTAAAGAAAAATATACGAGAGAAAAGTTAGAGAGAAAGAGAAAAAATAAGGAAAAATAAGTTAGAAAAGAAGGATATAACGGAGAGACAGAAGAGAAAGAGAGAGAGAGAGAGAGAGAGAGAGAGAGAGAGAGAGAGAGAGATAGAGGGAGAGAGAGATAGTGAGAGGGTAAGAGAGAGAGAAGTAGCCTTAATATAATATTACTAAAAATAATATGTACTATGTTTTAGTAATAGTCTTAACCTTTTCTAGCTATCTATATTTTCTTTTCAGTGACATGCAAAGGGAGTGGGGGTCTGTCATTCACACATCCAGCAGAAGAACAGTAATTAAATGTATTTTTGCCATTTCAATTAAAACAGTACAGATTATTTATGGAAGACTGATTTTTAGTTGTATAAATGACAATAATGTTGGAGCTCCTGACAAACTTACATCTAACATTTTATTTATACTGTCAATTGTACATTTAGATTTTAAAAAATGGAGACAGTACCACTGGACCCCCCTGGTCCTGGACCATTCCAGGTTCACCTGGATCCATTCAACACAGCAGACAACCAACCTTTTATAGGTACATTAAGTGAAAAATTCAGTGTAAAAAATGGCGTCATACTGGCCTAACATTGGTCAATTAAGATTTATACTGGCCTAATATTGGTAATTTAATCTATGCAACGGCCTACCATTGATCATTTGTATTTTATGGCCTCGTTGTTTTAGTCACTACTAAGAGCTTAAGATTGAGCTAATAATCTCGTTGGGGCGGGATTCTCCTTCGATTCAAGAGATCATCTAGAGAACACGAGGGAATTAATCTCTTGTAATTGGATGCGATACTCGAACGTCTACTTTTTAAAGATCGGGTTAAGTAACTTCCAAACGACAAGTAACCCTTTATTTGCAAGAAATTTGATTGGAAGTTTTAAGTTTGCATGGTAATGATTCGCCAGTTAAAAAATTTATTATTTTCTTATTAAGATGATAATTCTGATTGGGGAATACTAGCTACCGAACTTTTAAATGAACATCAAACAGACAGGTAGAATAGATTTTTCCAGTATGGCTTCGAAACTGATGGTTATCCGGTGGATTAGAAACAGTTCTCAGCCCTACTGAAAAATCAAGTATAGCAGCGTATTACATACATTTTTTCACAAATATCAAATAAAAATAATGAAATTATTACCTGTTTTGTTAACCAGGGCGTTTGGTTAAATTTAAAAGCATAAAATATAATATAGGGAAATCATTTATAGAGTTAGGTGATAACACTATTTCAGAGATATTAATAGACTTATACTTACAGTTATTACTATCAATTTTAGATTTTTATATGGTTTCAACCATGTAATAATTATAGACAACTAATGGTTGACAATTTCCGACAATCTGTCCTACAAGATGATGAACTCAGACATTGGATTCAGATGGATAAAGACAGGTTTATAGATGGATAGATAATAGTTATCGTTTCGTATTGTAGACAGATTCCGTGGATATTATTTAGATTAAAATCAGTTTTGTTAGATCAAAGGGGCCGAAGGCATCGATTAACAAAACTGTTCCTAATGTTATGGTTTGTATTGTCTGTAATACAATTCTGTATGTGATTTTTCAGTATGGCTGAGAACCTGTTCTAAAATAGTAATAGAAAGATGGTTAAATGTAGATGAATTGGAAAATTAATAAATACATAGACAGATCAAAAGTTATAAAGGCAAATACGGGTAGACTGAAATTTAGTCAGACAAACAAACAAAAACAATAAGACGGAAAAAAGGGTTTACCTAAATGTAAAAAGTTTTATAACCAAAGTTGAAATATATCCCATGTCAGTATTTTATCTAACTTTTTATACATAAGACAATTTTAAAACCATTCTTGGAAGTGAGACTTTTCAAAAATGTTGTCAATACATTTGAGTATTTCAAAGACTGAATTAGCATCTTTAGACTTTTGTTTCTTTGATAGTAAATGGAATTTTTGTTGTTTCCTTTAAAGGCTAGATTTTACTTTTAGTATATATGTATTCTACCTTAGGATAGGTTACACAGGATATAAGGTAGCCCCTGAAAAGTTCGAACTCCGCAGGTATAGTCCCCGCAGTGTTAAGGCCTTTGGAGAGCTTAGGCTTAAGGAAAAAATACCCCCCCCCCCTGAAATTTTAAAAATGCATTGATTCTTTTCATTGAGTTTTACTTTTATCAAGATTTGAGTTTTTTAGATTAAATTTTTTTTTTACTAGATGTAACAGTTGTGAATTTTTGACAAGATTTTTGCGGGCCGGCTCCTGGCAATTGGAACCTTCACTAAAAGTTATGAGGTACCTTATTTGTATGCTATGGAGCTTTTTTATTAAGAAGTTTGGAGTGCTGGAATTATATGAAAAAGGCAAAACAACAATCTCTCTTCCCTATACTTTCCACTAATCAACAGTTGGTCCGTTTGTCCGTGTTAATGTTCGTTTGTCCTTCCTTCGGATTTTAGACTTCGCTTTTAAAGATGTTTAAAAAAATACAGAGTTCTTCTGTGATCAACCAACGCTTGAAATTTTATCATTACCTATTTCAATTTTAGGAGTTTTTGCCAGCTTGGCAAGTCTTATCCAGCAATCATCAGTTTGGCAAGTCCTAAACAGTAAGCATTTTTAGTTTCACACTACTACATAGGTAGGCCATTTCAGATAGTTCCATAAGGAATTTTAACCATTTATTTACAGTCCAATTCTCCCTGTTTAACCTATTTGTATTTTTAAAGTCAGGCAGCAGGACAAACGAACATCAACATTTTTAGAACTCAATAAACAGAATAATAATTTATAATTATAATCAAAATTTTACCTAAATTTGTTGGAAGTTGGTTAATCACATAATTATGTTTTACTACATTACATTTTTAGGACTTCTAGAGATTCTTCGCTTGTGATATTGTACAATGTTGTCCAAGAAATAATTATTCCAAAAATCAAAATGAATTTAAATAGTATAGAAACAAAAATTGTTATTAAAAAATAAGTAAAAGATAAGCAGGTCTTAAATTGATGGACTTTCTGGTAAAGATTATAAAAATTATAAACTTTCTAATTCTAACTGTTACAGAATGCATCAACAAACTTCAAAATAGATAGGCCAATTATAAAATACTTATATTAACGATAAGACAGACGTAAGTAAGGACGGACCGACTATAATTATAGAAAATTTTTGCTTTTAATAATTCCAAAAGAATTAAATTTGTGTATGGGAAGTAAAAGTGAAATTTGAGAAAGTTAAGAAACCTTACATTTAGATATTCTATGCATTTAATACATGTGTTTATTTCAAGAAGAGACACTCTAAAATGCGTATTTTGTGTTTCTTGTCAGTAAATCTATTTTTAGGAAACAGAAAGAGAAGGGTTAAATATAAAAAAAACACTAATTTCTTATACAGCTTTGCAAAATTGTTGTTATTTTTTTGACATATTTTTTTTCTGTTGGTGAGGGGGGGATGACATAGGCGTCCAAGGGGGGGGGTAATGGGCCATTTGGCACCCCCAAACGATTTTGGGGGTGCCGTAGGCACCCCCAAAATTTTGTGAACAATACCCCCCCCAAAAAAAAATTACCCCTACCAACGATTTTGGGGGGGGTATTTACCCCCCTCAAACGATTTTGGGGGGGGTAATTACCCCCCCCCCCAAAATAAATGTTCTTTAAAAAATTTTTTTTGGGGGGGGTATTTACCCCCCCCAAATTGAATGTTCTTAAAAAAAAAATTTTACTGAAAATTTTTTTTTGGGGGGGGAGGGAGTTATCCCCGCCCCCCCCCCCTAAAAAGAGTCATAGTGTGACTCGAGCCTTGAGGTGTAATATATTTTATTGTCTTTTACATAATTTGCATCGTGGCAACGCCCCTTAAGGGGCAATTCGTCGTATTTTTAAAATGGCTTTTGATAGTTTATTTTAGGATAGGTTATATTGGTTTAGGTGATTGCCCCACATGGTTAAGCAATTGGCCCCCCGCAGGGGCTAGAAATAGGAGAGAAGCTTGTGTGAAAAAAACGAAGAAACGCCCCTTAAAGAGCGTTGCCACAAAAGGGACTATACCCCAATATAGTCCAACCAGTTAAAACAGTTCTTAACCATGATAACAAAAAATTTAATAGTTTGATCATGTTTTATTTGCTTGGGCCTTTATAAGGGCTAAAACCATCCCGGGGATCTATGATGTAATTGTAAAGCACTGAAGATTCCATAAAATAGATACCTAACTAAATTAAATATTTCATTAAATAATGAAAAAGAATTTCTATAGGCGATTTCTTTTGGGAGGATGTCAGGGTGTCTCAAAACTAGTTATAAAACTTACCAGGACCTATAAGACGCTTCACTTTAAAGTATAATCATATTGGTTCATTGGTTAGTGAGTTAATTATTGTATTTTTATGTTCTAAAGAATGAGATACTACTATATATTTGAATAGTAGTGGCGCCCTTAGCATCTAAGAACTCGTGTTTTCTAAAGGGTAAAAAGGGAGGAGAAAAATAGCCTAAAACCACTCAAAGGATTGACCTATAATAGTGTGGAACCATCATGGGATCTATGTGAAGCTTTCCTAAAAAGGAGAACTCAGTATTAAAAGTAATGAAATCTGAAGCTATAGTCAAATAAACCTTACTTACTACTTTATGTTATAGGATAGTACTTATTAACTTAATAGATTAGGTAGGTGCTTTTTTTACATAATTAAATTACCCCCCCTCAAAAATTTTACCCCCGGGGTAAATTAGTTTGGGGGGGGTAATTACCCCCCCCAACAGATTTGGGGGGAGTATTTACCCCCCCCAACAGACTTTAGGGGGGGTAATTACCCCCCCCAATCAAATTTTACCCCCGGGGTAAAAATTTTGGGGGGGGTAAAAAAAAATTTCGGCGCGCTTCGCGCGCCATTTTACCCCCCCCAAACACGAATTACCCCCCCCCCTAAAATTTTTTACCCCCCCCAAAAAAAAAAGCTTGGACGCCCCTGGGGGATGATACTGTTTTTTGGACGAGACCATAAATAAAAACTCTATAAAGTTGCTGAATCATTATATAAAAGTAACAGGTTGTCTCTCTATTGCTTTAGATCTCGCTAACCGCTGGATTGGTATGGTTTCCTTTACAGTGATGCTTCTTATAGGTCCAGGGAGGGTTTATAACTATCCCTCCTAAGACGTATTGCTTCTAAATAAGATACCTCGTTTTAAAAACTGAAATTGAAAGGAAAGTGTTACCTCACAGAACTCCTTCCCTCAAGAACTCCTTAGAAGCTATTAATATCGTAGCCAATAGTAATGAATATATCATTTATCTGGTTAACCCTTACAGATCGGGGGGGGGGGGCTCCAAGAGCCCCCCCCTCTAGTTTTTTCAATCTCATTTTTTTTGTAGGTAAGATGGAGTGCTGTGACTTCATGACTTTTTAAGTTTAGTAATTATACGTCGGCAAGAGTTGATTTTATTAGGATATCTGGTCTGTGTCGGTCGTGGTGTCCGGCCAAAGTCGGTTGGGTAGCACCAAAATTAGAAAAAAATTCTAAAAAAATCTTAATTTCTACATTATGACTTTTGTGTATAAGGAGAAACCTAAAATTTTTTTGGTGAATACTTAGATATCAATGACCTTCTGAAAAAAAATGTGTTATGACCGTTTGACCGCTCCCTGACCGACTTTATGACCGATTTTTGTCCGGCTTTTACTACAGACATATATCATGAATATCGTGGCTTCTATTACAGCTAGAGTCCTATAAATTTTTTTGGTAAATCCTTGAGCAACATCAAACAGATAAAAATATTAATCGGCGCCGCGCCAAGAAAAAGTAATTTTCTCTAAAAATACACATGAACCACCAGAAAAAAATTTTACGTCTTTATCTGTAACAGGAGCCGATCTATTAAGGTGGGAATTGGGGCCCGAGCTGTAAGGGTTAATTTGATTTGAAGCTAAGCATAATAACTACACGTGCCTCAATAATTAATTGTGTACACAATGATAGATTTACATGCAATTTAACGTGAGCTAGTGGAACATTAATCCCTTATTTCATACTTTTAGATTATGATTTTTTGTTATTCTTCTTTTACTTATGGATTAGTAAAGCAAGGCTTTTAATGTACAAGGGTATTTTTCCTTACAGTTAAAGTTTCCTACAAGGGCTAGAAATAAGTAATCAGACAGAACGACAGACAGATTGACACAACACTTATAGATGAACTTTGCTACTAAAAATCTTCTTGTTATATCTTGGGGGAGGGTTGTTATATAACCCACCAATTGACGATTATAGGGATTCTGCAAAAACGTGAATTTAAATATTAACTATGTAATCTGATTTATTCAAGGAAATAAGAATTCGGATTAAAATTAGAAATATGAAAAAATAGATATTGATAATTGATAAATCCGATTAGTTGGCCATGCATTTCATAACTAGCGGCTACGCCCCAAGGGATATCTGCAGACCCTTGAGACTGGAGGTGATTACTCTTAGAGGAGTGTGTTGGTACCCTCCCCCCAAAATATTATAAACCTTCCCAGGACCAATAAGAAGCTACACTGTAAAGAAGAACCATATTGGTTCTGGGGTTAGCGAGATCCTTCTGTACACACACAGAGATAGACACTTTAATTTTTTTATGGATTGGATATGTCATTTTCAAACTTCTTTTCCTTTTATTTGTTTTTTTGAAGCTAAAAAGTTACAAAAGAGTTCTCCTTTGCAAGAATAGATAAAAAAAATATTGATATTATTCAGTTTACATAAGTAAACAAGGATAACAATACCCATAAAATGCAATGCTTTTATATTGAAAAACATATTCTTATGTGCAAGTCTGATAGAAAATGTAATATACTATACTATTTCGTAAATGCTTACTATGAATATGAATATTCTTAGATTAATATATCTATTTCTTATTAGAAGCTTTGCTTATAAATTTTATAACAGTCATAATAATTACCATTCAAAAATTAAGTCTTTTGGATAATCAGGGAAAAGGGAATGTGATTCTGACAGTTTTTCAGTTAAACCAAAAAACAAGTTATACTCCAACTAAATATTTAATTTTCAGCATTTAAAATGGAATTATTTGGCTGATTTTTCATTAAAAAGTTAATCAAAAATCCACAAGCTAAAAATAGACGTACGAACATTCCGTTTAACTTTCCTCTGATTCTTATGAAAGAAACATTATGAAAATAAGATATATTCCTCTGTAAAAACTATATTTCTGTCATTCTTTATTTATTTTATGTATTCAATATTCATAGCATTTTTTATCTAACCTTACCTTTATGAATATCAAATGTAATTCTTTGTGAGAAATAATGTTATTTGTAAAATACAAAATATGAAAATGATAAACTTATGCGCGAAGTGCACGAAAAAAAATGCACTGTGTTTAATGTTTAGGGATTGTAAGAAGAATAACATTGAAATGAAATGTCAAAAATTCACTTGATTTATAAAACCTAATGTATTTAAAAGTACTCTGTACTTATTATGTTCCCAAATTAAAATAAGTATACGTTAATATTTAGGGTTCAATAGTTGCTTATAATCGGTAGAAGAAATAATAGCACGGCTTATAGAACCAGGCATCTTAATGGATAAGACAATGGATGAAAAACAATGCGATTTCCTAATTACCCTTTCTGTTGTCCAATGTCTCCTCCTTTTTCGTGTTACATGACACTCTGCACATTGAAAATTTTTGATTTTATTGAGAGTAATTAATCTCTGATTTAGATTGGAATCAGTATGGAGACATAAACTGAATACAGTTCTAGAGACAAGAGATTCTTTTGGTCGCAGAGTTTACATATTTAGATTAGGTAAGATCTCTTAAACAGCTTGGGTTGAATGCTTTTTGAAATAGCTTCATATATGTCGTGGTGAATTTTAAAATAACTTAGAGCGGTAGAGTTGACCAGCCCAAAACAAGATAGAGACTTTTCTTACAAAAGGTTAAGCTACAGCGGATTATATAAGACAATGTTGGAATTAATTGTATTGAATTATATAGGAAATAAAAACAAATTGATTAATACTTATAAAAAAGTATTAGGATCTTTGTCTGTCTGTCTGTACTGAAGGATCAAGCTTACCAAAGACCGATATGGTTCCAAATTACAGGGTAGCTTCTCATAGGCCCTGGGAAGGTTTATAACTGTAGGGACTTTCATCGATTTTTATCGACTTAACGTTTCAGCCACATATTTCAATCTACAGAAGGGAATTTTTTTGTATCATCATTGAGGAGGTACATCAATCTAACAGCCACCTACTTATCCCTTTAGATTGCTGACTAAAAATCCTCTGATCTTATGACCTTTTTTTGTTATCAGGTGAATGGGACCCGGCTACCGTACCAACAAATGAATTTTACGCCTCGGCTTTTCTCTTATTTCATCTTATGTCAAAAGAGGTAACCATACTAATAGCTATCTCCCCCCCCCCCCTAGCCTCGTGGTGCTTCTTTGAGTGTGTATATAGCATAAAACCATGATATATAGGAGGCAACCTCAAAAAGAACAATATAGTAGGTCTTTAACCTTTTTTGAGGTAGCTTGCTTTTGACCAAATTGCATAATCCTATCATATAAAGTGGTACGGTGTTTTTTTTTGTTTTTGCTTAAGACTTCGATAGTTCCTGAATCAATGGAGTTCTCCATTCAATGGACGCATTTTTATATAATCTAATTGCAGGTAAAAACTCAGATAGCAGGAGTAACTGTGATAGCAGACATTTCAAATTTTGCTCTCAAACATATCAGGTTATCAAATACATTGTCTTGAGTAAGTTAAAAAATATCAAATACTATAAGTAATAATTCTTTATGTTAGAAGCTTTGTTTATCGATTCCATAATTTAATCAAAAATGATATTTTTCTTTTCTAAAATGCCATTTTTTGTTTAAATTATCAGAAAGAATTCTTGACATTCTATTGGATTTGTATGTCTGTATATGAAAGAGACAGAAATCTTTTTTTTAAATTTGAAACAGCCTGTGCTTTGAAACTATTTGATATTTTAATTTTGTGTTTTTTTAGTTGTTTAGGCCTGGAGCAGATAAAATGTATCGCGGCATTGCTCACTGGCTCTGTTCCTATCTGGTTCAGAAGGAATGTAGTTATTTATTTTAAGTGTTTGTGAACGTCTGTCTGTCTGTCTTTTTTTTTGCTGTCTCTGTTCCTGCCAATACTTTGTTATCTTGTTAAGGTAGGGTTCTCCTTAGAGTTCAAGACTTTTCAAGACATCAACGGTCTCATTTATCCTCTTATGGTGGAATGCGATAATATAATGGCAAGTATAGAATATTATGCTAAATAACACCCAAAGACAACCAATATAATAGTAATGTAGGTATGATATCCTATAATATAAAGTAGCAAGTTTTTTTTGTCTGTAGCGAAGGATTTCGCTAACCGCTGAACCTATATGGTTCTCTTTTACAGTGAAGCTTCTTATAAGTCCAGGAAAGGTTTTTAACTATTTTGGGTGAGGGTAAATTCACCCTCAAAATAAAAGATGAACCCCCTTTCAAAAAATTTCATTTTCATTTTAAAACTGAAATAATAATTGAAGTGAGGGGTTGGTGGTCATCTTTTACCCACTTTAAGTTCCCCTATAGGTCTCTAGGGGCGTAGCCGCTAGTGCATTTATATAAAAATAAAAAATAACCGTTATGAAATTGTAAACAGAATACATGTGGTGCATCATCCAAGAATATTCAATATACTTTACAAGATGATCAAACATTTCCTTGTTCCAAGAGTAAAAGAAAATATTGTTTTTCATGGGTAAGACAGTTTTACAAGCGCAGCTAATCTATAACTCAGTTTGGCTGTCCGTCCGTCTGTTCTTGAAGGGGGGTTTAATGAGGTATATGGGTTTTGAGTGTTACTTTTTTACCTATTTTTCAAATGAACATCAAACGCTCAAACTTACTTTTTCAGTCTTTTTTTGGCTGTCATTTTGTTTAAGTCTTTTTATATCAAACATTAACCCTTAACAGTCGGGCCCCTTGCCGCACCTATCTCAGTTCCTATTAGAGCTAAAAAAAAATTGTGCAAGTCCCCTGTGTTATGATGAATTTCCGACCTTAAGTAAGTCAAAGTCAATTTTCGCTTCCTTCACCCTTTTATTTGACAACCTTTGTTTTTAGGTCCTTTTTTACTTAAAAATTTCAAACGGCTGTAATTTGTTTATTTTTGAAGCTAGAAGAAATTTTTTTTTGCAGAAAATGTTTATCTTTATGTAAATTTTATATTTGAAATATCAAAATATAAATTTCTGCGGCTGCAGCTGTACTTGGTAGCTGCCAGCCGCCGCAGTCGATGGTCGGCGGGAAAACGGCAGCGGATCTTTATGAAATTTTAATTCATTATGTAGACATGTAAGAAGGGCTTAAGTTTAAAATTTGAAGTCTCTAAGTCAAAAATTGCGGCCACAGGAGCCTTTTAAAGATTTCTGGAGACCTGGAGGATCAGGACCTGGAGGATCATACCTGGAACCTGAAATTGACTTAAATATCTGTATTTAATATAAGGATGTACTACTAGAGGATATTTTAGTATTTTGGTAAGATAAAATGCTTTGTTTAAGTCAAAAAAATATTTTTGCTCTTTACCTGGATGACCCTGCCAGGTTTGCTGGCATCCTGTGCCCGCCAGGATGTAGATATTTAAAAAATTCCAACTTTCAGTTATGTGTCATACCCACACTTAAAAAGTCAAGCAGTTTGGGCTCTTTATCTTTCACACATAGAAAATGAGATAGAAAAAAAACCGGATGGGGGGGCGTTCTACGCCCCCCCCCCCCCAGACCGTTAAGGGTTAAGTAAAAACCTAAAAGCTTCTTTTAAACTTATTTTTTCTATATTTTGTGTAGTCCTGCATACATTCCTCTATTTAGAATAAAAGTTTTAATAATGAACATTAATCCATATATTATTACTTGAATGTTGGACCAGATTTTCATGAAATAATGTAATACTTGCAACAGGCTAAAATATTTACTCTATCCTCTTCACTTCTACTGGATGAACTAAGTGACCTATAAATGAGATCAATATTACCAACCTAAATTGACGACAATTTTCTCCTGTCAATATATCCACCTATTCTATATCAATTTGTAAATACATAGTATATAATTTAGGAGTGATTTTACAGAACTACACAAAGAAGTTCCATCCAACGTTTTACCTAAATTTCTTGGGTAAGTGTTTTTCTTAGGTAGCTCAAAGAAGAGGAGCAAATTATAGTGCCTATAAAAGAAATGGCCAGTAATATTGTAAATGATCAATTGTTAGATTTATATGCATGTGCTATTATGAATATAATCTACTAGAGTTGGCTCAATATAACTATATCGCTATTGGCTAGTTTTCTATAAGTACATATCTATTTATCTATTTCTCAATAAATCAATTCTCCTCCCCCGCCATTACTATCTAAAAGAAAGAAGTAAATATTTATTAATTTAAATGATTTTAAAAGGGTTTTTTTTCAATTATATTTTTTTCACAATACCATCACCAAAGGGTTAATATGATTAAAATTTTAGTTTTAATATTTTAACACAAAGGAAGTGTCGCCACAATCGAATTTTTTTAAAATACAGTTTTCTTAGATTTACTCTATTATGAACGTATATTTTTTATTTATGAAATAAGGATTTAATACTTCAATGTAATTCAAATATTTACATGAAGTGAAAAACTTAATTCATTCCATAAACAAATAGGATAAAGGTCTCATCGCTTTGGTTAATGAGAGTTTAATGAGGATTATTGGAGCACTATGAGTTTTAAACACTTTACCATTGGAAGACTCGAGCTCATTTATAGACGTTTATTTCCTATATAGATCTGTCATGGATCTTGATGCAATAAAGCAGGCTGTTTTGTAAATGTTAAAAATTGGAAGATTTCATTAAGTAAAAGTAATCGCAAATATACTTAGTAAATGACACAATAATGTATTATAATAGTTATGGTGGCTCATAGCTTCAGGCTGAGACTGAGGTTGGCTGATTTTTCATTCAAGCCGCCAAGCTTTCCCATATCAGTGCGGTTAATTGCGACTGTTACTTTAGTCTAATCTAAGATGTTTGAATGAGTATTATAATGGCTACAGCTGGTAAAAAGCAGCTTGACCTGGTGGCTACAATTGAGGTTAGCTGAGACTGAAAGAGGTTTGGGGGACAGTTCAGGCCTTGAGTGGCTGACAGTTAGTCTTATTGGATAAATTACAAAGCCACGGGGTTGATGAATACTGTGGCTTCCGAGCCCTGAACACAATTAAGTATATAACATCAATGGCGGTAGGACCGCTTTTTAGCAGGTTTTAGGCTATTTTTGTATTTTTCATATTTTCTCCATATCATTGGTGTTTATGGTCCGATTTCCAAATTTTTTTTCCGTTATAGTATCAAAATTAAATTTCCTGTCGTTTCAAGAAACCAAATATGACGGTCAGACTGCTTTTTTTGCAGGTTTTTGGCTATTTTTAAATACTTCACATTTTTCCTCATATCTTTGGTGTTTATGGTCCGATTTTTAAAACAAATGTTGAAAAGGTTTCGTGATTTTTTCCTAATATACATGCTTTTGACAACTAAAAAATTATTATACATATTTTTGTGCTTTGCTACTTATGGATGTTGTCATCCTTGTTTTATTGATAATGAAAAGAACAACACTACGGGGGGAGGGAGCGGCATTGGGCGCTATTTATTACCAAAGTTTAATAATAACGTTTTCTTATTCATTGGTCTTACAACTTTGAGGACTTTTATTGAATTTTAATAAGTTGGTTCATTGAGTTAAGTGTCCAAACGTTTGAACCAACAATCATAATATGTGTACCATCATTGGGGATGTACACAATTTATCGGCTATTGTCGTATTCCTTTAGATCCCTGACTATACTGAATATAAAATAAATAATTAACCATTTAGAGTAAAATATACAAATTATGTCAAATATTTTAATTATATTTGCTTTCATAAACTCAATTGAATATAAGTTTACAGTTTACTTAATTAAAATTACCCAATTTGTTTTTGAATAGAATAAATAGATATTATGAAATATTATCATTTTTAAAAGCGAAGCTTTTCTATGATTAGGGTCGGTCCGTCCGTCCGTCACAGAGAGTTAGCTCTTTTCGTTAATTTAAACAGGTTAGAATTGTCCTATCACTTCCAAACTTTGCATGATGATTCATATAGTAGTTAGGTACAATTTAGAAAGCGTAGCAACTCTATAAACAATACCAGAATGTCCGTACGTCCATTTTAAACATGTCGATTTTTAACTTTTTTGACAACAAATTTTTGTATGTTAAAATTATCCGATTCTTCTGATATTTTGAAAACTGATTCCTATTACAACAAGGTACAATGTTATAAGCAAAGCATCTCTATAAACAAGTCCCAAAAATGTAAGTATGTCCTTAAACAGTATCATATATTTATGCAGTTTTGCAACAAATTTTCTTAAAATATTGTTTGTACTGATGAATTAATATTCTGCTAATTCAGTTCTGACAATCTACAAGTGTTAATGTTCGTTTGTCCTTCCATTTCAGAGCTTCGCTTTTATGGATGTTGTCATCCTTGTTTATTTTCTATTTATTTGTATAGGAGTATATTTTAACATTACACTTTTTAAAAAAGGAAAGAATTTTTCCAACATGGCATCGAAATAATAAATATCTGCTGGATTACGACCGGTTTTCGGCAATACTGAAAAAATCATGTAAAGCATCTTATTACAGACAATTTTCCACGAATATTAAAATAAAAATCATAAACTTAATACTAGTTTTGTTAGCCCCCAAGAATATGTTTTAATATCCGCAGAAAGCTGTCTCACGATGCGATAAACAACAATGTTATTGTTCATGATACTAAAAGTTATAGAAAAATCGTTAATCTGTTACTATTAAGTGTCAAGAAAGATTAGTTGACAAATTATTCACGCAACCTTTTAAAAAAAATATTTCATACAGTATGAAAAAGTGTGATGCTATATAAAAAGTTAAGTTGTCTATATAAGTTTGTACAGTTCACAGATTTGTGGGAGAAAGGTTAACAACCGGCGCAGCTTATGTAATTTAATAGTACATTAATATACTAATGATTTTAATATTTGGAAACTTATCAGCTTTCCGACCATCTTTTGGTTATATAAATGAGGAGGTATTAAAAATTATATAAGATTTATACTGGGATACATATAGTTTTTTGAAGAAAAAAAAGAAATAGCTAAAACAATATCCAATTTAATTCTTCTTTAAAGTATAGCTTCGTATAGGTCCTGAAGGTTTATAACTAGTTTGAGGGAGGTTACCACCCCCCTGAAACCATCCCAAGAAAAATTACCCTTATTAAAAAAAGCCTCTCCAAAAAAATGGTTCGGGATGTCAATAGCTATTTTTTATATGGTTTTGTTTTGTGGGGGTGTTTACTTCCCTAAATTTAAAGTACATTTGTTTTAAGGGGGATAAATACCCCTTAAACACCCTGTTTACTCTTTCGATAAAATAAAGACGAGGGTTCATCACCACAATACATCTCATTTTACAAGGGTCTATAACCCCCTGATATATACTCCTTATTAAAACTGCCAAAATTAAGGGGTGTGAAAAAAATTGCCCTCACACCCCCTTTGATTGTAAAAATTTGCATGCACGACACTGCTCTATGCATGCATTTAAAAAAAAGAGGGAGGTATGAGCTATATGTAACTTTTCCCTCGGGGCAGGGACCCTTTCCCGAATTTGTATTGGTACTTTGAATCCACCTAATAACGTCGGAAATATATACACAGCCGTGTCCCTACAAAAGAACAGCAAATTTGCCAGCAGACTAAAAGGGTCTTTACCATATGGGCCAGGTCTGGATTATACATCTTTTCTTATACATTTATTTTGCATATATTTTAGAGGAGTTGGTGAGTTAGACAACAGTAGCGTGGTCCAAGCACTTCTAGATATGGAGGAAGAAATTAAAACTCTTAGGTAACTAATAATTTTACTTAGATAACTAGAGGTAGCGCCTATAGAATATAAGAAATGCAGAACATTGATTTATTATATAATTATTATTGAATAATAAATTATTTAACCGTAATAAATATAGCTTAAGTTTTTACCGAAATCTTAAGCTACAGACAAAATCCTTTACTTCTTTATATGATAGGAAAGCACTAAAAGGTTAAGTTGGGTTAGTCAATTAATTATAGTAGATAAAATCAAATTCACTTAAGGCTACTGCAAGGTTCAGTATCTATCGGAGGGGTTAGAAAGGGGACATTGGACTGTTTAATTACACTGGTTTTATAATTTACTTGTTGGTTCCAAACTAACAGTGTCTATAAAATTTTTCAACCAATAATTGTTATCAACCTTAATGTTTATTGTTTTTATTATCATTAGGGATGTACATTAATTTATTGTCCATTGTCTCATCCCTTTGAACAGTTTGTTAGAGTAATCCTATGTAGTTGAAACCATATTTTAGATGTCAGATGTTGGAGGGAGCCCAAGGAGCCTGACAAAGAGCCCTGTCAAGGTCTCACAGTGTTTGATTAGCCAGATTCACAAGTGAGGTCGCAATACCATCAGAAACGGCTATAAAAATCGGTTACCATTTTCTAGAATGGCTTCGAAACTGATTACTATCCGCTGGATTAGAGCCGGTTCTCAGCCATACTGAAAAATCATATATAGCATCGTATTATAGACAATCTTCTAAGAACATTAAAAAAGTCATAAAAGTATTACCGATTTTGTGAGCCTAGGACTTCGACCCCTCGGCAGACATGTTTCTGCAATACGATCCGATAAATAAAATTATTTTATAAAGCAATTTTCTCTTTTATTAAGAATTTTTTTGACAAATAGAATGAATAGAATACAAAAGTTGTTAAATCATTTGTTTTTATTCAGTACTTTTCTTCTTTACTATAATGTAACTGTATTTATTATTATCTATTTTATTTTGATTACTAGATTCGCTACTCTTAGATATTAAGCATCATTGTTAAAATATATCTCAATACATCCATTTAAATTCTTTATCTAAAATTTACTTTTGATATTTATTTTGAACAAAATATTATTTGATATTTTCTAATGTCTAAATATGTAATTAAATTTTTAACTTTTTTTACTGAAATGTAAACATTCTTAAAATACTATAAATCATTTATTTAAAAAAAAAAACAATTCGGAATACATAAAATCTTTTTATATATTTTTTTTTACAAAAAAAATACAGTATCTGAACTGAAAATTTTAAATTATTGTAAATGTTTGTGTAAAATATAAAATATAATTATTGAGTAATAATAAATTGATAAAATTAAATAGTTTTTGTGGTTACTATTTAGAAATTTTGGAAGCTCAGCTTTTAAACATATCAATAAGATATTTATAAGATTTAAACATTATATATGTTATACCATGTTCTTTTTAAAACGAAGCTTTTCTATAATTAGGGTCGGTCCGTCCGTACGTCTGTCCGTCCGAGATAGATAAATTTTATTCGTTAATTTAGGCATGTTAGAATTGTCCTATCGATTTCAAACTTTGCGTGATTATTCCTGTAGTAGTTAGGTACGATTTAGAAAGCGTAGCAATTCTATAATCATTACCAGAATGTCCATTTTAAACATGTTGATTTTTCTACTTTTTTAACAACAAATTTTTATGTGATCTAATTATCCGTTTGATCTGATTTTTGGTATATTGATTCCTGGGACAACTAAAAACAATATTATAAGCGAAGCAACTCTATAATCAAGTCCTAAAAATGTAATTATGTCCATAAAAATTATCCTGTATCAAGCAGTTTTTCAACAAATTTACTTATTATTTTGCTTCGACTTATACTTTTATATTCTGATTATTCAGTTTAGACACTATACAAGTATTAATGTCCGTTTGTCCTACCGTTCCAGTGCTTCGCTTTTATGGATGTTGTCATCCTTGTTATAATGTGTTTTATTCTTTGTGATTATTCATTTAATAATCTTACTAAAACACAGTGAGATCTTTTGACAAAAATTGGGACATCCAAAAAATTTAAAATTAAAAGTAGACAGTTAGAATAAAAGTTTTTTGAAATTTTTGTCAGATTTATGCCATTTTTAAAAAAGGTAGTAAAAAACTTCTTGTCAGCTTTCATGATTTTTTTACCCATTTTTTTCAAAGCAAAAAAAACTTCTTTGTTCATCTTATAAAAATATATTTTGGTTGAGGTACTTTTCAGCTACCTGTTCAAAAGATGTCCAAAAAATTATAGGATTCTTTTAATAAAGATGACTTAAAAATACTTTTATTTTAGCAATTAAATTAGCTAAATTTCATGTTTTCTAAAAAAATTGTATTTCTAACCGGTTTTGGTTCAGCAGAAATTCAATTTGGGGATTTTTAAAAATTCTGCCAAAACCTTATATATGCATGTGAAAGTGAAAAAAAAATGCATGTGAGAGAGACAAAGGAAGTAATTTTGTGTATATTCTTATACAAACTTTAGATGGACATTACTAATAAATGTAATAGCACAAAATCAAAAGTGTTTTGAAAATGATGTAATTGTTGTTTATATCTACAAAAAAAATATTTGGAAACATGCCTTATAAGTGTAATATTTTACTTATACTGGGCCTACCTAAAAATGCCGGGACTCGAACTGGGTGCATCTGACGCTATAATCTCGAACCCAGACTTGTTCGCATTGAAGAAATATTTACATAGACGTTTATTTTGCTAAAATAGGCATATCCTCACTAAAGTTATGAAGGTTTATAGATTTTTTAAACACAGGGTAGCTTTGCTCCTCCAAAACAGCCAGACGTAATTACAAAATGCACATTAGAAGTTAACAAAAGCAAAATTTAAGTAATTTCTGAACTAAAGCAAAAAAAATAAATAATTTCTTCAAATACAAGCCTAGAAATTGAAGTTTACTTTTGTGTATTTTTAATGTCTCGATATTTGTCAAAAGATCTCACTGTGTAAAATCTCAAACATATTTTTACGGAAAGTATTGCGCATCTTTAATCTCTGGAAATTTTAAACCTGTTTCCAGTTTTATTACATAAGATTCAGTATTAGCAAACCAAACATTGAACTCAGAACTCTTTAGCAGCGTAGCTACTCCATAATTCACTTTGTCTGCCCGCCCGTCCGTTTGACAAAGTCTGTAAAGATATGAGAGGAAATATGAAATTCTCGTCTGCTGGTTAAGACAGATTGCTGATTTTTTAGTGATGATACCCTTTTTCAAATAGCATCCAGTATACTTAACTTACCCCCAGCTTTTCAAAAAGCCGCATAGAGGATGGCTGAACGACACATTCATACGTTACATTATAAGAAATGCGTCAGTTTATAAGAAAAGGTAACGCTATTGCCTTATTAATGCGTCGAGAATTTGTTAAAATTGTTACTTGTTAAACCTTTCCATTTTCTTTCATAAAAATTACAACACACACGACGCACAGAAAGGTTGACAAATTTTTTAAAATGTAGCTAATTGATTGTGTAGTTTAATTTTAAAAAATAACAACTTCTACGTCGTATATGAATGTTGTTAAATTGAAATAAATGTGACCTTGAAATAATGAAATTTTATTTAAATAGGGATGGTAATTAATTTGTGTCTATATATAGTTCAAATTTTTGCTGTCAGGTGTCTCTTACTTTTTAGAAAAAACTGTAATTTTTTATTTTTTTTTAAATGTAAGTATGGTTTTTTTAAATGATATAAGTAAATCTTATGTAAATTGGTTTCCCATTTCATTGTGTTTTGGTACTTTGAAATATTTTATTTAAATCATTACAAAATCTAAACTATAGACAACAGTATAACAAATTTAATCATTTTCAGTATAGCATGGAAAGTATTATAATCTAGCTAAGTCAAGAGAAATATCATGAAATCTCTTCACTCAATTTCCATATTAAAAGTATAAGAGGAGTATATCCTTTGATTTTAAGTACTTTTATTTATAAGTATGTATTAATAATTAGTAACGTCTAACCCGCACCCACATGATGCAAACGGCGTCATTTTATTTTTTCCACAAATAAATAAAACCGACGCATTTTTCATTATTCCATCGCAAAAGTGGTCCAATTCGCGATGCATTTAAAAACACGTACGTCGTAAGAGCATATCGAGAAAAATATTAAAAAAGCATCGTATGAGCTCAAGTGCGTGCATATATGTTGTTTTTTTACATCGAGGAAAATAATAGTATTGCGACGTATGCATGCGTCGTTCCTTTAGTTTACATGCGGATTTTTAAACAGCTGGGCCTTGTTTGTCGGTCATGCAACGAAAGCCACATAAATATTTTTATGAAGATTTTAATCTTTCTTTTTCTCTTTTTTAAGACCACTGAACATACTTTATTTACTTTGTCGGTTTGTCATTCATGAATTTTTAGTGTGTCTCTACTCATGGATGTTGTTTTAAATATGTGAAGGGGGGAGGATTTGGATAGTACTTGTCTGTTGAAGGAATATACATTATACATATTCTGCTTTATATAATTGTGGATCCAGTTCAGTTAACGGTGATATAGGCTGCTAACGGCTAAACAGTAGATTAGGCTCAATTTAAATTTCAACCAGCTAAAAAAGACCTATAAATAATCTGGAATATTTACTACTCAGTAATGCACAATTATCTCGCATTACACATACAACGCGCAAAAAAAGACTTAATTTGCACGTTTTTTTTTCAGTGAAGTTTTTCCTGTGCACCATGACATGTACGTTCAACCGATTGGTTTTTGGAGATACTCGTTACAAGGAACATTTAACCGTGAACTGCACTAGATCCAAAATTTTTCAGAAGAAATGTTCAGCAACCGCAGAGGTGAACTGAAATTAGTTTCCGAATGTGAACACATTTTCCTAGGTGTTTCCCAATCCTATCTCAATATTTGCTACTAGCTAAAAAACCTTCAAACTTCCAAAAAAAATCAAAATTTAAAAAATTAAAACTTTGAATGTATAATGTATAAAATTCGTTAATACATTCAAATTTTGATTTTTTTGAAGTTTGAAGGTTTTTTAGCTAGTAGCAAATATTGAGATAGGATTGGGAAACACCTCGGAAAATGTGTTCACATTCGTAAACTAATTTCAGTTCACCACCGCAGACGATAATTTAAATATTTAAACAGGTATGGGGATAGCCTGATATCTAGTTGCCGAAAGTGTACGCAGTTTCCTGGGTGTTTCCTCATCCTAGCTCAATATTTACTACTAGCTACAAATCTTCAAACTTCCCTTAAAAAATCTAAATTTGAATGTATAAACGATTTATACATTATACATTTGAATTTTTTAACTTTTGATTTTTTTTTGAAGTTTGAAGCTTTTTTAGCTAGTAGTAAATATTGAGCTAGGATGAGGAAACACTCAGGAAACTGCGTACACTTTCGGCAACTAGATATCAGGCTATCGGTATGGGGGGTTATTCCAGGGATACAGGGATAGGGTAATGTGCAATTATTTTGATTTTTATAATAACAATAAAATAACAAAGACAAACTTTATCTCATTATGGGTTCACCGATTTTGTAATACCAACTAAAATAATCTCGTTATGAATTTTGTTCGATTGGTTTTCGTAACTTCCTATTAGATAGTTTCCTGTCAAGTCAGAACGGACTTGCACGCGAATCGCACTGATTAAAAACTTCTCTAAAAAGCACACGTCCTAAATGAAACTACTATACCAAAGTTTGTTTTAAAGCCAAACGACAGCAAATAATAAATTTTATTTTTATTGTCCCAAGCCTGTATCCTTGGCTAATTCATAATGTTGTTGAGAAGGGATTAACTGAAAATTGACTACCCATTTCTTGCCTTATTTCCGAAGTTGTACAAAAGATGACCCAACTATTGCAAAAGTTATTTTCAGCTACTTCGGTCAAAGGGTAAAGCGATATAATGTATAAACGATTTATACATTATACATTCAAAATTTTAGTTTTTTTTTAATTTTGATTTTTTTGAAAGTTTGAAGCTTTTTTAGCTAGTAGTAAATATTGAGATAGGATGACGGTGCTATGTACACAATCGGAAACTAGAATTCGGCTGACCTGTTGAGAGGCTTTCTAAAATTCGTTGAATTTAGTAAGTTCAAAAAGTTCAGATCGGTGACTTTGAGTGTAAGTTTTCAATGTTAGGCGAAATCCCATGAAGAAGTTCAGTCAAGATAAGATAAAGAATAAAAAATTCTTGCATTTAAAAGGTTTTGGGTAGGCGACATAAACAATTAGGCTAGTGACATCAATATTTATACTTTAATTCATTTTTAAGTTGCAATTTATGTGTGTTTTATCAGAAAAGGAGCGAGCGGGCAATGGACCATAAATTAATTGGTACCCACAGTTTTCTCAACGCATTCTTGGTTCGCTGAAAAACTTAAAGTTTATTTTTAAAATCTGAATAAGTTTTTAAAGATCTTTGTTGCTCGAACTATTCAACCAAAATTTCAATGTAAAGACGTATAGATTTTGTAAATCATCATTGGGATGTATATCAACTTTGTCAAGTGTCATTTAAGATCCCTAGTACTAGATGGGGTACCATTGGTGAAAACTTGTATTTTACTGCCGACAGACCAACGTTGTAAATTATCATGAAGCCGTAGCCATGAAAAAAAACATTTGTTTTTTTGCATTCAGCAAGTTTCAAATTCTTTACTATAGAGTATCTGCACATATGTGTATTATGTACAGATACAGGTTTTAGGCTATTTCCAAGTTGATCTTATCTTCCCACCCCCCCTTATTGAGATATATTTCTTCACTTTCCCACAATTTTTTCCTTGATTTAAAAAAAATAGTGAGCCATGCGGATGGGTCTTGAGTGAGGGAGACGGATAATTGTAAAGTGCTGTGCACTTAAAATTAAAGTGCGCAAAAAATCTACATGTTGGACCTAATAAAATTTCTTTAAATCTTGTTGCTGGCTTACATTCTATTGCAAAATAACAGGGTCTTCACATCAAATTATCGAGACTTCCAAAATTAAAAATGATAAATTAGCTGTAAGAATTTTTTTTTAGAAAATACTAATAACTAATAAGCATTCAGTATACATATAATTAACTAGGTCTTAGGTCCATCGGTCATGCTACAAATGAGGTTTTTTAATTTTAGTTATATATTTAGTTTTTATGACATTGAATATCTGCTTGTTAAAACTCACCAATTGGCTCCAAGCTACCTCCAGAATCTAGAGGATTAATATGAAGTGCTTCGTAGCCAAAAAAAAAATGAAAAAAATAGCCACCAAAACTTCCATGTATAATAAAACATCTAGATCAATGATTTACGTATATCATAATCTTTTAAACTACACAAAATAAAATGTGTAACCATAGAATCTTTTGTCTCATTGAGCAAAAATCATTTGATTTGATTATTAGGTGCATATATTTACTTTTAAGATCCCTTCCTATTTGATCTGACAACCTTGTAAATGTCTATAAAATTTAGGGTTTTTACGCTGCTTCTAGTTACAGGGAGTAAGGGAGAAGCAATTGATGGAATATTTAAATTTAGGAGTCTCAGACTTTGGGTACTGGCTTAAAGGGAATGTGCAAGAATTTAGCGGTTTCTAACTAAATTTGGGTACTAGCACATGAAATGCCGCTACTCGCTGTGTTAGTTTTGAATATAGCAGACGGAAGAATTTGTTATGATATGGCTGGTTTAAAAAAAAATTTCTCCAAAAAATATCATTTCATAGATAAAAGCTTTATTGTGTTATTGTGATATTTGTGTAATAAATAATCTAAGAACCCTAATCTAACAACCTAAATTTAATTCTTGTGTATTGTGGCATTTAAAATATAAGAATATGGGTTGAACGAGTTCCTGGGAGATTTTTCTAGTAATTAATTACAGAATGGTTACGTCAGTTTTATATACTGGTAATCTAATTTCAAATGATTGCTTTTTTTCTTAGAACTATTTTTTATTTTATAGTTTTCTAAATTTCATTAACACACCCTTTACAATTTCCTCCAAATTTTCTGAATTAATCTGGATTTCATGGCCTACCTTTGAAAACTCTTGAATTGAATTAATTGCCCATCATCCCCTCCCTTACTCCCTGTTCTAGTTAGGTTTAGATTTTTATCAGCTACCGGTTTCAAGTATTTAATCTTACATTTATTTAACTTTCTTTGTTTTGGCTTGCACAGCATAAAATGTATTTTAAATAGTAAACCAACAGACAGTGTTAGTAAAACTTTTGCGTTAAAGATGCTTGTGGCATAAAATGTATTTTAAAAGCTAAAATTATAGTTAATTACAATAACTTTCTTATAACCGTCTTCAACTAAAAATGTCCTTAACACATTGACTTTCTTTTACATAAGAAATGAGTGTTATGTATGTTAATCCAACTTATTTGTTTTTTGTATTGCTGATAACATTTATTTTTAGAAGCAAAAATGTTAATTCTGATTTTATTCTTATCAAGGTAAATTTTTAGTAGTGAAACTAATCTATAATTCACGTTGCTTGTCCATCAGTCCGACCATAACGCTATGGGGGAAATATAATTTTCTAGCCTGCTTTGTAAGATAGACAGTTATAATTTTTGGTGAAATTTTACTCTATCAAGGAGCATAAAGTGTACTTTGTCCGTCTGTCCATCAGTCATGCATAAAAGAAATTCAAAAATATTTTTATTAATATTTCTGAAAGGTTTCATGATTTCTAAGAATTATTGCACACTTCCACCTCTCCTTTCTTTTTATAATCAAATGACATATTTTCATATTGTGCTTCATGTTTATGCTTAATTTTTGAAAGCGAAGCTTTTCTATAATTAGGGCAAGTATGTCCGTACGTCCGCCCGTACGTCCGTCCGTCCGAGATAGATAGCTTTTATTCGTTAACTTAGGCATGTTAGAATTGTCCTATCGATTTTAAACTTTGCATGATGATTCCTGTAGTAGTTAGGTACGATTTAGAAAGCGTAGTAACTCTATAATCATTACCAGAATGTCCGTACGTTCATTTTAAACATGTTGATTTTTCAACTTTTTTAACAACAAATTTTAATATGATTTAATTATCCGTTTGATCTGATTTTTGGTTATTGATTCCTGGGACAACAAAGAACAATATTATAAGCAAAGCAACTCTATAATCAAGTCCTTAAAATGTAAGTATGTCCATAAACATTATCCTTTATCAAGCAGATTTTCAACAAATTTACTTACAATTTTGCTTCGACTCTTATACTTTTATATTCTGATTATTCAGTTTAGACACTATACAAGTGTTAATGTCCGTTTGTCCTACTGTTATAGTGCTTCGCTTTTATGGATGTTTTCATCCTTGTTATTATAATTTTTCCTTTATTTTCTTTCTTGCTTTACTTCTATAGGCTTTACTAATTTCGAACAAAACATTTGTATCTACAATACTTTACTTGTCTAATCACTATAAGTACTGAATTTCATCATGCCCAACTAAGCAATAAAGCAACCTGTCTTTAATTAACCATCACACTATGTTCCACGGGTGACAAAAAATCGTTTTTTACATTTTGGAAAATACACTTTTAAACAATTGTTTAGTAATATACACAAGTTTTTGGAAATAAAGCCGAAAGAATTAGCTCTTTACTATGAAAAATAAGAATTTTATGTGTAATTATATCAGAGGTATGGAATTAAGTTCCTTTTCATCATTGTAAACAACTATTTTTAAGGTCAACTAAACTACATTTCAAATCAATGTGGACCCTTTATTTTTAAAGCTATTTTTAAGTATTATATATTTTTGGAATCAGTACGTAATAATTTATACGCTTAGCCTTTAAAAGTAGTCAAATTGTCATTTTTTGTTGTAATTGTAGGTGGTTTTCTTACATAAGGAAAAAGGATAAGAGGATGAATACTCACCCCTTTTTCATGGTAAAATACTACTTCCCCATCCCTAAATTTAGAAGCAGACGAAAATCAAAAGCCGCCCAGGGCTTTTTGTAAGTCAATCATAAATAATAATGTGAATAAAAAGAAAAGCGATATTTAGCAAACAGCCGTGGGCGGTCAGAATCAGCTGAATGTTCATTATGAAAAAAATTTCCCCCTTTTTAGAAATAGAAGGATTCATCTTTCATGAGCAAATTTTTTTAAATAAAAATAAAATTCTATGTAATTTTTAATTAAAACATTAAAACGAAAATATCTAATCTAATATTCTTGCCCTAAATATGAAAATAGTAAAAAGTAAAAAAATATGTTTTTTAATAATTTTTAATCCTCCCATTTGAAAAGTAGTGGAATAGCAATAAATTTTAGCGCGGCAACAGCGCTGAGTAGGCCTCTAGGCCCACTGCCTATTTTCGTCTTCTAGTTGCTTCGATTCCTCTCTTTTATTTTTTTCTCTATGTTTTCTTAGCATACCCGATTTCTGTAGAATAAACAATTTTCTTCTAATGAAATTTTTACGTTTGGTTCCAGATCTTTTAAGACCAAAAAAGTCCAAGCAAATCCTCTTACATGGTGATATTAGATGTATGTATAATATCAGAGAACTTTACCCTGTGTATGCGAAACTATGCGAAGTTTGTTTTTTTAAGCCCCAAAGACACTTGGTCTATCAAAAAATAACAATTTTTTAAGATATAAAAGTAATTTATTTTTCTACTTATTTCCAACACATATTCAATTAAACTAAAAGTAAAGAAAAGTTTTAAATAAAGATTATCCCTAAATGTCTAGGCTCTTATCTGAACCATTATATCTTTTTTTATTGGGGGGGGGGGGGTGCCTTACTAATATCCACATCTGAACCCATTAAAGCTAGAAGTTTAAAAAATTTTATGTGGTTTCCTAGTTCAAATATATATTCTTATTTAATTAGCATTATTTACTTCACCCTTATATTAAGCAACCTTTTTCCAAAGGTGCCCTCATACTTATTAAAAAAAGACAAGTAGAATTTGTATTGTTTAAGTTAGAAAATGCTTCCTTTCAAGTAAATTGAAAATAAAATGAAAGTTAGGGATTATAGGGATTAGAAAAAGGCCGAAAAATTAATGTACATTCCCAATGCTGATACACAAAATTGCCCCTTCTATAAATTACAATTAGTGATTGAAACGTTTGGACACTCAACTAATAAACCAACCAATCAAAATTCAATAAAAGTCCCACAAAATGTTATGCCTACAAATAAGAAAACGCTATTTTGTGAATTTGGGGACTATTTAAATAAACAGCCTATTGTCCCCTCCCTCCCTACATTTACACACAGAAAATAAATAAGAAATAGGCTTATCTGTATGTAAACTTTAGATTAGAAATCTCAAAATATAAATTTCAGCAGCGGCGATCGGCGGGAAAACGGCGGCAGATTTTCATATAATTTCAGTAGGTCATACATACTTGTTAGAAAAGAATATGTTTAAAATTTGAAGCCTATAGGTCTCAAGAGCTGTTTAAAGATTTCTGATGGATCAGGACCTGCAGGATCATACCTGGACCCTGAAATTGACTTAAACACTTAAATTTCATATTGGTATGTAAAAGTATAGGATATTTTAGTATTTGGTAACTTAAAATGTTTAGTTTAAGGCAAACAAAATATTTTTGCTCTTTACCTGTATGACCCTGCCAGGTTTGCATCAATTGAATATTAATTTCTAAAATAAAATTTTTGCAAGTTTTAAAATGTTAAACTTATTCATATTGCAGTATTGGAGTTATTCCTTCCAATGGTCAACAAGAGGTAAATATGAAAAAAAACTTCCTTACAAATATTTTTATAGTATTGACAACTATTTATGAGGGTAATTAAATCTCCTGATTTTTTTGGGTTAATAAAAACTCAAATTCTGATTTATAAAATTGACAAAAAAATTACCTGATTTGTAAAAATAAAGGCTTTAACTAATAACCAAGGAGTATTGCAAATTAAAAATGTTTTAGTCTTTCAGTAGGGGTTAGGCCTTCCATAATTTTTTTTATTGTGTGAAGGATGGATTGAGTGGGTAAAATCCAATATAAATTTTTACACAATTTCAGTGTGGTGGTTTCCTTAACGAAGTGTATAGTGTTTATTTGAAAAAATGCATACCTGACAGTGGACGGGGAATTTACACTTTCAATTAATTTAGATTTACTTATAAATGTTCTCCTAGGAAAAAATTCCTTCTAAATTTCATAAATGATGATAATTTTAAATTTATGAAACTTCAAAAAACTTCCAAATATATACATAGATTCTGGGACCCAAAAATAAATGAATTTGTGGGTGTTGTAGACACCCCCAAAATTTTTAGAAATTTCTTTTATTTTACCCCCCCCCCCCCTTTCCCGCGCATTTTTAATTTCACTAAAAAGATTTGTTACCGCCCCCAAAATTAAAAAGCTTGGATGCTCTTGATCAAATACTTTATTGTTCCACCAGATTATAATAGTTCTGAGACAGCACAAAAAATACATTTTATGGTTTGTAATGACCTTTCAAGTAAACAATGCACTAGGTGTGTCTAAACAATGTCTATTAAGAAAAAACAATTAAAACAAAAATTATTGTAAAGCATCCATAAAAGAGATGAATCAACTTAATAAAACATTTCACTAAATATTTACCCCTCCTAACATATTTCAGGGGAGGGGGTTAATTACCCCCCTCTCCAAATACAAATTACCCCCCTAAAAAATTGTATCCCCCCCCCTCAAAAAAAAAGCTTTGACGCCCTTGCAATTATTATAAAATCTAGACATATTAGGTATTTAATTCTACATACAAAGAGTGTAAATTTCACTACAGGACAGATTATTTGATATACAATTAGATAAATGCCAAACAATGACTCAGCAGGTTCATATTTTTATTTTAATATTTAATTAATTTTATATTTTTATTTTTAATAAATTTTAATTCACTATGAATTTAAAAAAAATAATTGTTTTATTTCAAAACTGCTTTTAGCATATATTACATGATTGTAAAAGAGGAGAAGAAAGAATTTTACAAAGGGGAGAAGTCAGGTTTGAATATATTATTTATGAATCTAACAAAATATTAAGAAAATCAACAAAAATTTAAATCAGAATCTAGAAATTTACCATTCTAAATTTCATCTATATAATTTCTTACATATTTTCTGATGAGTTTTATAATTATTTTTTTGTTTATTTAGATGTATCAGTGCTGATGAAGAAGATGATTGTTGTTTAAGAGTTGCTAGGAAATTAAATGATGGTTTATTTTTTTCAGCATTACATACTTTAGCTACATACATTCTTTTAATGAACTTTACTTTTAAATATGGAAGTATTGAAAAAAAATTGAAATAGAAAAAAACCAAAGCATAAAAATATTCTAACCTAAGTATTGATTGAAAAAAAATAGAGTATACTTTAACATTCCTAATACCATAATTTTTAAATAAAAGGGTAGAATTGTATTTATGTTTTTAAGAGAGGGAAGCAGATTTTATATAAAAACCAAAATCTTGTCATTTGATTAACAGTGCTGATGATTTTGATATAAGAGTTGTCAGTGGTGCTCAACAGGTTCTTCTATTGTTTTTTACAACTCATGTTTTATTCAATATGTATATATATAAATTAAGATACTCATTGACATCAGAAAGTAAACATGTTTTTTAAAAATTTAGAATGTTTCAATAAATAAGAAAAATTCATATTTTGTTTGTGAGCTACTTTTTATAGGGATGTAACTGTACCCGAAAATGTGAAGATCTTGGCCAAAACTATGAGTGTGTGGAGAGGTATCTTTGCGAGTAAGAATTTTTACATTTTATTTAACACAATCAATTTCAGTAAAAACAAATTTAAATCATAAAGTATATCAAAAATTGAGCTCTGGTTAGATCATTTTAGAACAATTAAAAATATCTTTTTACAGATAACATATTATCTATGATAATCTTGTTTTAATCAATCTATTTATGCATTTTTATGACTTTACACTTAGATTTCTTATTTTCTAATACATTTAAAAGAAGAGTACATTGTTTGACTTGAGCAGCATCCAGTTTAGATCATACCTTATTAATTAAAATTTTAAGTAATACTGGTGGAAGTGTAGATATTTACAATGCCAAAGACCAGTGCTACAGGTACTCAGACATTGAACTGTTTTGAAGTAATCAAATTTAATTTTAAAATATATGTACAAGATATGATTATTTAATAGTTTTTTTTATAATTGTAGAGAAAATGCCATAATTAATATATTTAACTAGAAATGTTGGAAACATAGATTTGGCAGATAAAACATGTCCTAACCATCTAACATGTTGTAGAAAAGCAAAAGAGCCAAGGTATGTTTCTTAAACACATATTTTTTTAAAAATTATTTTACTAAATCTAAACATTATTATTTCTACCATTTTTCCTTAAATAATTTATCATTTTTTTAAAGAACCAAGTGTGTTGATACAGGTAAATGTTTTTTTTATAATTTTCTTCATATATTGTATTTTTTATAAGATTAATATTATTTAATTTTAAATAACTCAATAATAACTTTAAAATCAAATCTTTTACTAGAACCTTCCTCGGGTTGTGGGAGAATATCTGGTGTGAATGGTCCCGGGTAAAATATTTAGGATAAGATTTATTTTAATATTATTTTCTATTTACTTTGAATACTTTTTAAATAACTCATACAGAGCAAGTAATTTCTTTATATGTCCTTTTTTCAGAATTATTGACAGTGATCTCTCAGGAAAGGTTGGTTTATCATTAGCAGTGTTAATTTAATTAAATGACAAATTTTATCATAAATAGTTTATTTAATAATTATATTAGATAAAATTAGATCCTTAATTAAGAGTGATCATAAATTATCCATTTTAACATTTTAACCTGCCTGTAACCTGTAAACAAAACAATCTAAATTGAATTATGAACCAGTATGGTTAAATACAATAAGATCAATTTTTTGGTAATATAATTTATTAAATCATTCTTTTGCAGGTATTAGAAGATTATGCAGCTCAAATTGGAGAATTTCCTCACATGTGTCTATTTTACAGGTCTTAATTAAAAAGGATTTAAATGTTCTTATAGCTTTTGAAATATAAATGTTAATGATTTCTTTAAATAATTTTAGTAAGAGAGGTAGTTTTGAAGAGTTTAGAGGTAACATTATAATCTAAAATTGTAAAAATCACCTAAAATTAAATTAATCGGTAATTTTTTGTAAATAATTTGTTACCAAATTTATTAGGAGGAGCATCATTGATTGGAAGGAATATTGTACTCACCACAGCAACTAAACTTTACTATATGGTACTTTTTCTGAATTTAATTGTATTTAATCTTTTTACTTTTTACTTTTTGAGTTTTTTTATTGTACAGTTTAAAATATTAATGACTATTTTTTGGAAAACTTTTTAGAAATCAGATAAGACCCTTGATATCAGAAATGAAGCATTAGGCGTAAGGTTATATTTCTTTTATTTTTTAATAATATAATAGCAATTATTTGAGTATGTTAACTCATGTTAGAAATCATTATTTTAACCAATTTGTTGTGATTAAAGGTGTGGAGTTTTGAATGTTAAAAACAATGAAGCAAATCTTCCTGACCCCCAGGTAAAGTAATATTTCATTTACTTCAAAATATATTAGAATATAAAAACTAATTTTTTTGCAAATTTTAAAAGTATTCATTAATTTCAGGACCGGACTGTGACAGATGTTGTAATACATCCAGAGTATAACCCTACACTTTTGACACACAACATTGCTATACTTATTGTCAAGTAAGAATTGTTTATTCTTAGCTTATTAGAACTGTATTTCCAGGTTTTTAAATTATAATTGATTTTATGAATTATTTCAATTTGACCTAATTTAAAAAATATTTGAATTCTAATTAACTTTACAATATTTCTATATGGTATTTAGAGATCCATTTAACTATGTGAACCATATCAGCCCAGTGTGTTTGCCTAGCCCATCAGATTCATTTACTGGGTAAATATGAACAATTATAAATATTAAATTGATTATCATCCTAGTTGTTATATTTTTCACTTATTCATTCAATTTAGATCAAGAGAGTGTTATTCCTCAGGGTGGGGAGCTGATAAATATGATTCTCCAGTTTACAGTGACTTTTTAAAGTAAGTTCAATTCTTTAAAAATGAATCTAAAAACTTGAATGAACTTTACTAATAAAATATTTTTTAACTTTTCAGAAAAGTGAAATTGCCTGTTGTAGATAGTACAAGCTGTAGCAGAACTGTAAATCAAAACGTAGAAAGGAAACTATTATTTTAAAAAATAATCATTATTGTAAAAATTAACAGATATATTTCAATTGAAGAGCAAGTTATGACCAACTAGTAGTGATCTTAAGCTTCTTGGTCATAACTGTTTTTTTGTTGTTTTGTCATAGATAAATTAACAGACAATTTACAGTTAATAATACAACTTCAATAATTTTTAAATCAAAATAGATTCAGCAACAATCCAAGTAAAACCTTTGTTGTCTATGATGATTGGATGTGTGTTGGAGGGGAAGGGGTAAGATTTTTGCAACTAAAATCCTTATACTAAAGTAACAGGATGTCTGTGTGTTTGTACCAAAGGATCTCGCTAACCGCTGAACTGATCGGGTTCTCCTTAACAGGGTAGCTTCTCATAGGTCCCGGGAAAGTTTATAACTATTTTGGGGGAGGGTACCACCACCCTCCCAAGAGAAATCGCCCCCAGGGAAAAATTACCCCTCCCGAAAAAGAGACTTGAACGAAACACAAACCAATTATTTCTCTAATTATATACATATTTTAAATATAAAAAAAATCATTCAAAGTACCACTAGAAGCTAATTAAAACTGCAGTAGTAAACTCTACTAGTTATTAGTAGTGGAATCCGAAACTTGCAAATGATTTATTAAAAGTTTTAACTTATATGTAGCAGATAATCAATTACTGATTTGGCTGTTTAATTCTTTACACCCTATAAACCTAATTAGTTTGAGTAACACAAATATTATTTTTTTTTTTTTTATAGATTGCTGATACATGCAGAGGAGATGGTGGATCTCCACATGTTTGTAAGGTTAATAACAAAGTAAGTTAATGTTCTAATCAGTGTTCTGGAGCCGGAGCCGGGAGCAGCAACATTTTTGGTGGAGCCGGAGCCGGATCCGGAGCCGTATTTTTCGTTAAAAACGGCTCCGGCTCCGGACTAGCTTAAAATGATTTTTTAAAGTAATATTATAATTTGGCAACGGTCTATTTCCATATAATAAACTGAAAAACTATTGTTACTTAACAAATAGACACACATCCTTCTACTTTTATATAGCTTTAATCAAATAAAAGCAAAATATTTTATATTATTTATTTTATTTTATCAAATTCAATAATGAAAAAAAAATTTATATATTAATTTTAAGGTAGGAGCCGGAGCCGGAGCCGCATCAAAATTATACGGCTCCCGCACCCTGGTTCTAATGTTTTTGTTATCAGTATTTATTTTATGATCATTTTAGCAATGCTATTTAAAAAACAAATTATGAATTTTGGCAATCATTAATAAAGATAACTGAAAATAAAGTAATGCTACTTATTCCGAACCTGACAAAGTTATTTTATTTTTTTAAAAACTTGGAACTAAAACTTATTTGTGCTATCTCCAAAGCTAGGGGGTACCTGGCAGCACCAAATAAACATTATTATTATATTATTATTATTTGTTTCAATTCAGTGAAATATGTTTTAATTAAATAGTGGGTCCAAGTTGGAGCTGTGGCCTTTGGATTTGGCTGTGGAGAAGGTATGTTTCTATACAAGCTTGGTTTTAAAAACAACAGTTTGTCCTTCTTTAAGTAAATGTATTAATTTGTCACAATAAAATAATTATGAAAGCTTATTCATACAGATTAAAGTCCAATTTGTCCATCTGCATGCAAGATTTTACTTTTTAAAAAGAATCTTTTGCAAAGGGGTAGTTTCAAGAAATGAATTTGGGAGTGGGGACAAAACACCTAATTTAAAAATACCTAATTTAAAAATGCCTAATTTTATAAATGTCTAATGTGACAAAACACCTAATTTATAAATACCTAATATAAAAATGTCTAATTTAAAAATGCCTAATTTTAAAAATGCCTAATGTGACAAAACACCTAATTTTAAAAATGCCTAATTTTATAAATACCTAACTATAAATACCTAAGTTTAAAAATACCTAATTTTAAAATACCTAATTTAAAAAAACCTAATTTTAAGCATATCTTAAAACTATTGTTAAATATATTAAACTGGTGGCTACGCCCCCTAGAGACCTCTAGGGGCTATTGCAGTGCGGAGGGGAATTCAATTTAGTCTTGGGGTGGGGGGGGGGGGGGGTTACAACCCTCCCTCCACAATTTCAAAATTTAGTTTGAAATAGAAAAATTAAGTAGAAAATTCTTTTTGGAAGGTGGTGTTAATCTCTCCAAAAATAGTTATAAACCTTACCAAGACCTATGATCTTTTAATTATTAGCTACTTAATAAGCATCCCTTTTTAAAATTAATTATCATTAGTTTCTAATCATTAGGCTGCTAATAATGAAAAAGTTTCTTTACATTAAAAAGAGAGTTCTTCATATCATTTATTGTCATAAACAAAAAAAATTATTATAAAAATTTAAATATGAATCTCCTAAAATTTAAATATTGTTTTGATGTATGAATGGTTTACTTAATTTGCACACGAATAAGACACAATTGCAAAAAAAATTGTTGGATACATTTTTTAAATAGATTTTTAAAAATATCTAATAAATTAATTTCCTTTTTTGGGGGAACATAAAAGAATATATATGTGAATCAAAATCATTATTGAAATTTTGGTATTATAACCTAAAACTTTGATAAATTAAATGAACTCATATTTTGTTTACACGTCTAATAGAAAAATATCTAAAATTTATTTATCGCATCATAATATTATCAAAGATAATTTTTTTGTGGATAGTTAAATGATAAACTATTAGATAAATTTATGTTTTATTGGCTCTGAGGTGATAATTTTACTTGAGATGGCCCTAAACTTACATTGATTTTAGATTTTTATTTTATTATTCCTGGAAAATTGTCTATAATATGAATCAATTCATGATTTCACAGAATACCTAAGAACCTGTCTTGTTTCCCCTACAAAAAATGTTTTATTTCCTAACAACGAATTTAAACTATCCTTTATCCTTGACATATGAAGATCTAAAATAAGCATACACCTGTGAGTTATGAAATAAAATCAATAATAAATGTGGGAGAATCAAAGGAGGAGTAATGTATACAATTGAAGGAATTTTGAGGGGACTTCCTTCAAAATTAATAGACAGAAAGAAAAACTAAAAACTTTTAATGATGAAAACCCCTGTCAAAACTGTTAATTTGCAATTTCAATGTTTATGTCGACTAAACTGACTTTAACAAAGAGTGATTATAAAAAAAAATTATGATTAGTTTGTGGCACCTCACGTGAGAAATAAATTAATTAGTAAAATCAAAGGTTGAAGGACAAAGAAAACAAATTCATTTTTATTTTTTATTGGTTTCTTCCCTAACCTAAGTAGCCGTAGCGTCGCTTTACAAACTTGTCAAGGGGATGGTCAGTCAGGGGTAATATAGGGAAAGGTAAGAGTAGGTTGATTTTTTTGGGGGGTGGTAGTTGACCATCCCCCATTTTAATTCTAGTTTAATAAAGAACGATTGAAGAGATATAAAAAAAAGGGGGGGGGGAGAGGAATTTTTTTAAAGGGTGATTTCTCATTGGAAGGTGTTGGTAACCTCCCCAAAAGCCTTATAAACATTCCCATGACCAATGGGAAGCTTCATTGTAAAGATGAATCACATTGGTTCATCGATTATCGAGCTCCTTCAGCAAGAATCATTAGCCAATTGTATTAATGTTATCAAAATTTTAGGTATTTTAGTGAAAAAATTATATAATTTAGAATTAGGCATTTATAAATTAGGCGTTTAGATAGTTTAGAATTAGGTATTTTTAAATTAGGCATTTTTAAAATTAGGTATTTTTAGTTAGGCATTTTTAGTTAGGCGTTTTTAAATTAGGCATTTATAAATTAGGTGTTTTTAAATTAGGCGTTTTTAACGTAGGTGTTTTCAACATTAGGTATTTTTAAACTTCGGTGTTTTTAGTTAGGCATTTTTAGTTAGGCATTTTTAAATTAGGTGTTTTGTCCCCACTCCATGAATTTGAACCTAATTTAGTGAACAGCATATTTTTTGCTAGTTAATGGGTTTAACTATATTTAAATGCCATATATTTGAAAGAATTTCAATTTTCTACCACGTAGTTTTGAAAATATCAAGACTTGAAAATCGTCTTTTTGTGATATATGCAATTTAAAATGACGATTTTCAAGTCTTGATATTTTAAAACTACGTGGTAGAAAATTGAAATTCTTTAGAACATATGCCATATAAATGTAGTTTAACCAATTAACCAGGAAAAAATATGCGGTTCACTAAATTAAGTTCAAATGTCTTTCGTGAAACTACCCTTTTACTATTTTTTTTTATTTTTGTAGTGGGTATTCCATCAATATACAGGCAACACTTTCACTTTTTATATTTTTTTACAATTCACTTTAATAAAAAAAATTATGATATCACAGTAATCTTATTATGACTTGCAGATTTGCTTTTTAATGTAAATGATTTTTAAAGTTTTTATAGTAACATGTTTAAATCTTTAGGTTCTTATCCTTAAAATTGCATTGGCATTTAATTTATGTCACAAAATACTTTAGTTAATTTTCAATAAATTATATTTTTAAAAATAAAGCAGTTCTTTAATTACTACATTGCATTGCGAAAGTTGAATTGTGTTGCTATAGTGCTGTAGCTCCCGAAATGTGCTGGATTGATTGGGTTATGTCTTGCCAAGCAGTGATGCCTAAGTAAGTAATATAGTAAATATTTAAAACAAAATTCATGATAACACTCAACTATCATAAATTAGATTTAAAAATATTATATTTTTCAATCATAAAATAATAATTTTTTCTTTTAGAATTGGAGAATTAGAAATAGCCAGGAAAAATGATGTTTATGACAATATAGTTGTGTACTTACACATCTATTATTGTATCATTAACTTCTTATTATTTTTTTCTAAAGTAAGGGATTGTATAGTTTGTAGAACATGCTTTGAATGTAAAAAATATTAGTTTATCGTTAAAGAAATATAATGTCCTCTATGACATTAAAACAGACTGATAGACGAAATAAATTTTAAATTGTATGCTCTGAATCTTGAGGATCAGACAACAAATTCTCCATATTCAAATCAGAGTTTAGCCAGTACCAAACATACACAAAAAAGGCAACATTTGGCCCAACGTAGTACAGTATATAAATAAAGAAAATTACACGGAAGAAGGTATAAAGCAAGAGGATCAATTAATTACACTCTAGTTTTAAAGATTTTCTTCAGTGAAAATCTTAAAGTAAGGCGTTACATGTAATTAATTGCAGACAGGCCGTGTGAGGGGTACAAAGCTTTATAGAACATGCTATGCCTTTTAAAGAAATATCATTTATTTGAATTCAGTATTGATGGTTTTGATGTTAGACAAGCTTCAAATTGCAGGAAAGTTATTTTCATTTGAAAGATTTTTCAAATATGACTTTGAAACCGTTTCATATCCGCTGGATTAAAACTCTTTCTCAGCCATACTAGGAATTATATAAGGCAATCTTCCATAATTATTAAAATAAATGCTAGTCTTGTTAGCCTGGGCCTATAGTACATTATTTCTGTTAAAGTATTGCTCTGTTTTTTTTTAATGTATGACTTTGAAATCTTTAGATCATAGTTTACAACAGATGTCCAGGCTCCTTAAAACTTATTTGTCTCCATGCATTACTAAGCAAAGCTTGCATCCATTGAGATGATTTTTATTGACTATTTATAGGAGTGATGTAGTCGTGCAGAGTGTTAACAGTTTATCAAGCAGGGATTGTGGGGAGTGGTTAAGAGCCAGACCAAAACTGTACTGTCAGGTATAAAAGTTATATCCTTATCCTATTATATAAAGTAGTCCTACGATGGTTTTAGGTTATTTCACTTTTAAAAAAGAAAAGTCTGGGTATGGTTTTAGGGTGTTTCCATATTACTTTGAATATAGTGCCCCTATATGCTAGGGGCGCATCCGCTAGTACATATCAAAGTAAAAGGATGTCTGTCTGTAGCCTAAAACCTTCCGAACCGGTTAAAACATATGTTTTTTCTTTACAGTAAACCTTCTCACAAAATATTTTTATAATTATTTGCCCGTTTGTCCGTTATATGGGCATCGCGACTTATTAATGTTGTCATTCTTGTTTCATGTGTAACTAACAGACTGATTCTAAATTTCTTTAATTAATCAATGAAATTTTTGTATCTAGATATATCTTTGAATTAATTAGCTTAAATAATTTCATGAAAAAGAGATCTAGGGATAGAATACAAGTTTAAAAATTCATAAAATGATATATGATGTTATTTTTAGTGTGAAGTAAACTATAACTGATGGATTTGACAGATCTAGAAAGAAAACTTTGTGGAGAAAATATAACCAAGTATTAAACATATGTATATGAGTATTTTTTTATGTAAATGTGTAATATAACAGAAATAAAGTATTTTTATGAATTTGTTGTCTATAAGTATCTTTTTCCAGACAAGTAATTTGTTATGTAATAATGGGTTTTCTCGTATTTATTCGAATCCGGTGGATAGGAACCAGTTCTCATCCATACAAAAAAACTATGTCTAGCATCGTATTATATCCAGCTTTCTACGAATATAGAAATGTACAATCATAAGATTAAAACCAGTTTTTTTAGTCGGGGCTAAAAAAACTAGTTTTAATCTCATAATTGTCAATCTATATCCGCGGAAAGCCGTTTATAATACGATGCGAGAAATAACTATTAAAAAATCAGGAAGAAGTATCCCAGAATATTCCCAAAGTTTTAGATAACGTTTTCTTATTAAAAACTTTGGAGACTTTAAATGATTTATTATAATTGGTTGATTCATTAAGTTGAGTGTCCAAACATTTCAACCAATAATTGTAATCTAAAGAAGATAAAATTTTGTGTATCATCCTAGGGGATGTACATCAATTTATCGGCCATCGTCTTATCCTTTGAGATCCCTGAAAGAAATACTATTATTCTTATAAATAATGATAAATCATTTTTGACATTGAATTCAGAAATCGATTCATTACTTTGAATATAGTAAAGTTGCTCAAGTCCAAAAAATTTATGAAAGCGAAGCTTTTTTATTCTATACAAGCGTAACGAATCTATAATCGTTACCATTAAGTCTATACTTGTATTTAAAACACGCCAAATTTTAACTTTTCAGACAGCTACTTTTTGTATGATTTTTGCATCTCATTTTCTAAATAATGATTCCTAAGAAAACAAAGTACAATGTTATAAGCGAGGCATCTCTATAATCAAATGATAAAAATGAAAGTTTTATGGTTTTTTTACTGTATTCTGTATTTACGCTATTTTGCAACAAATGTATCATTTTGTTTAGACTTACAAATGAATAATAACAAGTCCTGACACTCTACAAGAGTTATTGTTCGTTCCCTTCCATCTGATTTAAATAAGTTTTAAATAGGATTAAACTTACTATTAAATTGGAAATAAAGGCAAATAGAATCTTACAAGGTTGACTTGTATACATAAGCACAAAAAATGAAAGAATATTTATATTTTTGTAGCCTGTCTGACCATAGACGTCCAAATGGGGGAGGGGGGGTAATGGGGTGATTCCCCAAACGAATTTGGGGGTGCCGTAGAAATTTAAGAGGGGGTATTTACCCCCCCAAACAATTTTCGGGGGTAAATACCCCCCCCAAAAAAAACGAATTACTCCCCCCCCCCAAAAAAAAAAATAAAAAGCTTGGACGCCCCTGTGTCTGACAGACAGGCGAACAAAGTGAATTATGTACTAAATAAACATTGATATAGGGAATCTGAAAATAACTTATCCCCAAGTGTTTCGGACTGACAGGCGGACATAAGGGAAAATCTAATTATAGAGTAGCTCCGCCACTAGAAAAGAAACTCCTATAAGAAGCAAATCAATTACAATCTAAAAATAAACTAGAATTACTTTTTTCATAAGTAGCGAAACATCCAAAAAAACAGAAATGTTAAAAACAAAACAGGGAAAACAAGTATCCTTATAATAAAGTAACAGGATGTGTGTGTTTATGTGTTTGTTTGTACCGAAGGATCTCGCTAACCGCTAAACCGTTCGGGTTCTCCTTAACAGGGTAGCTTCTCATAGGTCCCGGGAAAGTTTATAACTATTTTCTTGGGGGGTGGGACACCCCCAACCCCCCCCCCCCCACTCTCTTTAAGTGCCCCTAGAGGCCTATAGGGGCGTAGCCGCTAGTAGTATAGTAAAGTAACAGGATGTATCTTTTTCATATCTGTATGTGTGTGTCTTTCTGAGATTAAGATATTCCTAACCACAGGACCGACATGCTTCTTTTTTTACAGGGAAGCTTTCTAGTACATAGATTTAGTATTAGGGAAGGAATAATGAGTTAAAGAGTAGATGCTCTAGGATTCGTGATTATTTCTAAAACAAGTTTTAAAAGTAAATATCATAGCAATGATACAGAATATACGTGGATATATTGACAGGGGAAATTTTGGAACACAGTAATAGTGTCTGACTGATTATGACGTAACAAAAAAATAGCCAATGAGAGGCCGTTATTGACCAATGGTAAAATTTATAGTGGCCTCTCATTGGCTAATTTTTTTTGTTACGTCATAATCAGTCAGACACTATTACTGTGTTCGAAATTTTGGCATCTATTTAGGTTGCTAACAGGAATCTTATGTATTAGTCAGTTAGGGGGGGGGGAAGAAGCTGCAAGCTTCACTTTATTAATGTACATTAAAAGCTGGTGCAACATCCAAGTATATCGCTTAACTTAGCAGAGTAAATCTTTCTAATCCTATACATACAGTTGTATAATAAAAGTTTATAAGTAACAGGAATTGTCAATACAGAATAAAATCTGCCAAGTCAACTATCTTAAATAGAAGCGTAGAAAATCAGTAATTTTAAAGTGATTTCAAGAGTAGGAAAAATTAACAATTTTTGCTAATTGTCTACTTTATGAACAACCCTGTGTATATAGAGATGGTAAAATGAGACTTGCTTTTTGAGGATGGAAAAAAAATCCAGTGAATTTGAGTATTTTTGAAAGTGCAATATATAACAAAAATTAAAATAAAAAATAAAAAACGTATGATAACATCCATAAAAAGTGAAATTTCAAGATGGTAGGACAAAAGAACAAAAACAGTATTTTAAAGTTCATTGTCTTATCTTTTAAGATCCCTGAGAAACCATTTAAAAACATGTAAAAAAATATAATACTTGATATATGGGCACTGGGAGTGGGCAGACAGGAATGAGATAAGACTAGTATCTAGGTGCATAACATCTCTATAAGACTTAAAATTTAATTACTTGAATTATGATATAATTTATGTAATATTGTATAACCCTAAACCATATCGAGCATTTGCTTGTTGTCGAGTAGGTGAAAAGCTTTGATATCGGCCAAAAACCGCGTCATAAGTTAGGATGTTAAAAATTGTATTGTATAAAATTAAATTAAATGAGTAGGAGGAATGCCTTGTCTAAAAAAGGTGCAACTTTTAGTGATTTATTGCATACTCTCTCTTTTTTGGACATCTACTCTATAACTAATTTTGTCTGTTTTTAATCGTTTGTGCTTTTTTACTTAGGGATGTTGTCATCCTTGTTCTTTTATTTTTCTCGTAAGGAGTCTTTTTTTAAAACTATATTCTGGTATTTTCTGTTTGCATTTAATAAATTTACAATTTGCAAAATAATGCAAAGTAAAATTCATATTTAAATACTTGTGAGTTGGAATTTACAATTTCTATTGTACAATGGTTTTATTTGTTTATTTTCTTCTGATTAGCGGCTATGTGCTGTGGGCGTTTTCGTTCATGTAAAATTGAAAATGTGCGGCGCTTTCACATCAGTACCTGTTATAAGCAATGTTACTAACCCCAACCTTTAGTTTTAAATATATTGAAAAAAGGGTTGGGTAGTTATTTGTTTGTTTGTTACTTTAGGTCAGTTTAGGTTAGGTTACATTTGGTACTGGGTATTTACCCAGGGTTTAGGGCACCGCAAGTAAAGGCCGTGCAGAGTTAATGCCCTCGCAGTGGTTAGCTAGAAAGAAAACAAAACATGGGAAAGGTCGGTTGAGGTTTACTATTGCCCAACCGGAAATTTGTGAGAAAACACCAAGGTGCGTCTGCATCGTTTTCTCCTTTCTTGGCCTGGCCAAAACATGTTTTAGAAATCTGCAGTGTCCCTCCAATCAAATTAAATTATAGAGTAGCAAAACTGTTTTTAAATATTACAAACTTTGAATCTAAATTTATTATTTATGTCAGACATTACAGACAGACAGACGGGCAGACAACACATTATTATATTTTTAGAGCAACTCATTTTCATTCATGCATTGTTTTGGTTAGTTTGTTGGAAAAGCGTTTGGTTTAAAATATTAGGGATTTCACACAACCAGTTGAAAGCAATAAAGCAACAAGTTACAATCAGTTTAGAAAAGAAATTTGGCTTAAATTTTATATTTTTTATTATATGTATAGTTGTTAAAAATAGTTTTATTTTATACTCCATGTGAATTACATTTAAAAATAACTACTTTTATGAACTTATAATCACTAAACTGTACATATAAAACCTATGATTTCTATTTATTTCTTTTTTTAAATTTTGAAAACAAGGCCTTAAAGATATAGATTTCTGACTAAATGTAAAAAAATGTTAAGCCAACACAATTGAATTTTTTTTTAAATGTAAGCATAAATTTGGCTGTAATAATTTGAATTCTGCTTGTTCATAAAGCTATTATAATATGATTTGATATTTATTTAAAGAAAGATGGATTAAAATTATATTGCTTTCAGATAGTTAAAAATGATATTAAAATCATTGTTGATAGCAAGGTATTTTGATTTTGCAGTTTATTTTCCCTATCATATTTTATTACATAAACAGAACAGAACAAAATCAGAACATAGAATTATTGGATTTTTCACAGTGTTACATCATACATCCTACATGATAGCGGGTTGGAAAGTAATTGAATTGACATTTTATCTATATTTGTTATATCATGTTTGTATAAAAGTCTATGTCTATGAGTCTGTCTGTGTGTACTGAAGATATAACTAACCGCTTAACCAATATGATACTTCTTTACAATGTAGCTCTAATTGGTACTGGGAGGGTTTATAACTATTTTTGAGGAGGGTACAACCACCCTTCAATATTTCTGCTAGTAAAATAATTTTTTAATTTGACATTTTCAAAAACTTGCTTTGGTTATAGTAACCAAAGTCCCAGACAGCCACAAAAATGAATTTTAGCTGTTTTTTTTCACATTTTAGTTTTGGAATTTTGGCTGCATTTGGTCAAGAAACACAAGTAAGTATTATTTTGTTTGTTTAGTTTTCAACGCACAAAGCATGTTCTATAAAAACTACTCTTAACTATGTATGTATGTAATGCTTGATCTTTGATTATTAAAATTTTACGAAAAATTTTTCCTATTTCATTGAAAAATATTACCTCCCCATATCAAAAAAAAAGGAAGCGAAATAAAATTAATTTTTCTTGAGTTGCTTTTTGTAAATGAATTTTATTAAATAAAGTTTACTGTACATATAATTTCTATTTTGTGAGCCAACTCGCTCTTGGAGCTGGCTCCTTAAAAAGAAGTGCTAGATCGATTCTAAGATTTTCACGTTATAAATCTTACAAGATTCTGTGATTTTTTAGTTTAATGTTTTTTTACGAAACTGTTCTATATTTCATTATTTTTGGATATCCATGCATAATTTTTGATCTTATGGATGCTGTCATCCTTGTTTTTCTTTTATTGTGTAGCTTAATAAATAATGATATGTTTATTTAAAGAATATGAGATTGAACAGTAAACACAGATATTTTTTTAGTGTAGTGACTTTTTGGAGGTGTATAATGAAAATTTGAAGAAATGTGTTACAAATTGTGGAGAGGAAAATATACACTTAAAAATCTAAATAAAGGATTCTTTAAATGCAAATGCTTTTTGTTACTCGCGGCTGGGCCTCTAGGGGCTCTATATTAGAAGGATATGGAAAGGCAGAAAAATACCCTGAAACAATGCCCAGACTTATTTAAGAAAAATGAAATAGCCTAAAACCATCTCAGGACCTATAAGAAGCTTCACCGTAAATAAGAACCATATTGGTTCAGCGGTTAGCGATATCCTTTAGTACAAACAAATAGAAAAACATAGGAGGCTTGACAAAACAAAATTTATCTACCATGAATCATATATAGATTTGAGAGTATATCAAAAACAGGATAAAAAATTTAATGAGATAACAGAGAAATGCGAAGATGTGATTGTGCAACACGAGGTAATCTTTTAACAAATCTAAATGCATTCAAAGGAAACAAACACAAAAGATAGTGTCCCATAGTCCCATAGTGTAGTGGTTATTGCACTACGCTGTGGTTGGGAGAAACCGAGTTCAAGTCCCCACATAGACTTTGCACTTGGTTGAAAAATGCTGTCGCAATTTGTCAGATTATGATCACGCAACCTTCCCTAAGGTGCCCTAGGGTTGTAAGGGGGGAGATTTGTAGGAAGTTAGGATTCTACAAATCAAGCAGCTCTAACTAATACTATGCTTTCCCTCATCCATGCTCCTCGTATGAGAGTGCCATTAATTAGGGTGCCTTAATATGGAACACCTGCCAAAACTCTAGGCCAGGGTGATGTAATAATTGAGTAGCTTCCACGAGAATTGCGGTCAGCTTGTAATGTAACATAGAATACAATCAGCTGTGCGCGAAGCTTACCAATCTAAGATTGGCCAAAGGATTCTCACTTACAGTCTCTGTGTGCATCTGAGTCCTTACTTCAGAGAATCATGGCTACAACAACAACAACAAAAGATATTTCACAAATATATGTATTTACTATTACATGAAAACTCTAGTCCTGGTTTTAGATTGTAACTATTAAAATATTTCATTTGGAATATTTTTTATCAATAGATTAAAATTGAACAAAAAGCAGATTATTATTTAATAGAAAAAAGCCTTGTTCTTTTGTTTTCCTTAGAACTAATTCATAAATAATTTTAGTGTGGATTCTTGCAAGTGTGGAGTGATGATTATGGAAAATGTACCACACAATGTGAAGAGGAAATCATTCATGAGAATAATTAATTAATTGGCATACTCTGGCTCAGCACAAAATATTGTAGTGAAAATGGTTAAAATACTATTATGGGCTATTGATTAAAATTCTATTCAAATTCTTCCTCCTTGTTATTATTTCTACGGATTTGAATATCATGTTTTTAGTTGTTATCTTATTGTGAGATCTATGTTAAATATTTTTTGTAAAATTTTATTGCAGCAGTATACTTAGTTTTAAGCTCTTTTGTATTTTAAAAACAAAATATATTTTTTCTCGTATTCATTCGAATCCGGTGGATAGGAACCAGTTCTCATCCATACGAAAAAACTATGTCTAGCATCGTATATATCCAGCTTTCTACGAATATAGAAATGTACAATCATACGATTATTAAAACCCCTTTTTTTAGCCGGTGCCTTTGGCACCACGGGGCTAAAAAAATTAGTTTTAATCTCATAATTGTACATTCTATATCCGCGGAAAGCCGTTTATAATACGATGCGAGAAATAACTATTCCTGCATTGGTTTATTTTATATGAATGATTTATTATAAGGGGCTGAAATATAACGTAGATACAGAAAAATGTGAAATTGACAATGAAATTCGATCAGATTCAGCGGTAACATATATATATAATTGTATATTTATTATAAATTCAATTTATTCAAATATAATATTTTTATTCATATTATCAATAATTACTCATATATGATTATACCTATATCATATGTTAATTGTATAATAATTCTTTTTAAAGTGTTCAAGAGAATGTGGCGAGAGGGAGACCCTTGACAAATTTGAATGCAGGTTTTCAATTTTATCAACTATCTTAAGTGCATACCTAATTTTAAGATCATGATTACACAGTGCCTTCGAAGGTGCTTTGACTTTTGTGTCAGAACCTAAATTGGGACATAGTGCATTTCATTACCCTAGGTTAGGTAACTTCATTTCACTTTTCAATAAAATCTAAAATGCAGCGGTTTTTGAGAAAATTAGATTTAAAAATTTCTAGTTCAATTTTCACCCATTAGGAGTTACTGCATAATCATGACAAGAAAAGCAATGATTATTTATTTAAAATTTTAAACAACTTTGCTTTTATAAAGTCAGTCATAAAACCTCTCTATATATGATTTATTTAAGGCTGAATTTCCGTGACCTTAGCAAAGCAATTGATAAAAATAGCCATTAATTAACTCACCTCAGGAGTGGTTTTATTAAAAACTTTATAAAAGCAAAGTTGTTCAAAATTTTAAATAAATAATCTTTGCTTTTCTTGTCATGATTATGCGGTAACTCCTAGTGGGTGAAAATTGAACTTGAAATTTTCAAATTTAATTTTCTGAAAAACCGCTGCATTTTAGATTTTATTGAAAAGTGAAATGAAGTTACCTAACCTAGGGTAATGAAATGCACTATGTCCCAATTTAGGTTCTGACACAAAAGTCAAAGCACCTTCATTTGCACTGTGATTAGTGTTGCTACTTTATTTATGTAATTAGTTCTTTTTTTAAAGTAATGAAAATATAATTTTTAGATGTATCAAGCAATTAGATGATTGCTGCAAAGCCAGGAAAAAATGATGATTCATCTTTTATATTATTTGTTGTTCAGTGATAATCTAGATCAGTTCTATCACAATAATTAAACTAAGACAAAATCCAGATGAAAATTATCATTTTTTTAAAAACAGTTCAAGTGACTATGACATCAGATTAGTATCTGCGGTAAATACCTTTATTTAGAATATATTATACTGAAATAAAAGTATTATTGTATCAAATAAAGTTCTTGTTAATTTGTTTCAGCCTAATTGCAACTGCGAAAGTAAGTGTGAAGACCTAGGATCTGATTATAAGTGTGTAACAACTCATATTTGCAGGCAAGTTTATACATTTTACTGTTAGTTTATACATATATAGATTCAAAAATCATAGCTAGCCTAAGAAATTAATTATGAAAATTATTTAAACTAGTTTTTGTCTAGAAATGGAGAGATAAACACTGATGGAGAAGGTATTTTAGTTACATATTCAGCTGAGACTATAGATGTATCTGACCATGCCTGCCCACTTCACCTTACCTGCTGTAAGAATCCTGGAAATATCACTGAGTAAGAATATTTTTAATGCTTAAAAAAAACTTTATTCACAAAAAAACCTTACTACATTGTTAAAGCATAATGTTTTAGACCAAGAACACCAAGAACACCACCACCAGTAGATCTTAATCAATGTGGAAGAATAGCTACTGGGGGACTCAGGTAAGTTGAACACAAATGGGGCAATTACTCATATTTAACTTTTATGATGGAATTCGTGGATTCTTCATTTATTTTGAATTAAAAAGAAGAAATACTTTTTGGGCTAATTTTTTATCATTGCTATACTCAAGGTGGGAGTAATCACCACCATAGAATTATACAAAAACCTGCCCTTGAAAATTCTAATTTTTTTGAATAATTTTAAATATATGAATAATTTTATTTTAGGCTAGTTGACAGTAGCAATCCTGGAGATGTAAGATAAATTGAGATAAAAAATAAATTTTTAATAAGAATTCTTACTGATTTTAAAATTATTTTATGTTAAATAGGAAATAGAAGATTACACTGCACAAATTGGAGAATTTCCTCATATGTGTATTTTTTACAGGTACATTTCAGGATATTTTATCTGTGTGTAAAGATGCATCTTATTTATTTTATTTTTTCTCTATGAACTATACAACTAAATAAAAATAATTGTTTTTCATAATAAAATTAAATGTGTTATTTTAAGCCAAAGTCAAGGATCTCAAGCCTACAGAGGTAACTTAAATTAAAATTTTAAAAATAAACTAATGAGCTGTGTGTTTTTTCCTTGGATAGTCTCTTTTCAACAACATTGCCGTTTATTATTTTATTTCAAAAATTATATATTCACCTTTTTAAATCAAATTTTCAATTTAGGTGGAGCATCATTGATTGGGACAAAGTTTCTACTGACAGCAGCACATAAACTTCACTATGTGGTACAATTTTTTATTTATGTTTAAATACTTGAAATGTATTGCTTTATTTATATAACTTTTCTCTTTTGATTACCAATAATTGTCTTTTAATCTAGAAAAGTGATAAGACACATGATATCAGAGAAGAATCACTTTCAGCAAGGTAATGCTTTTAAAACTAGCATCTAATTGTTTTTGTTAGAAAGATAATACCTTTTTCTTGATTAGGGATATAAACTACATTCATAAGGCATAAATTCAAATTATTTAATAGTTTATCTAATAGTTTATAATGCTATGTTATTCAATATTCATGTTACTTATGCTTACAATAATTTTCAAAATTATACTAACACAAATATTTTTGGGCTTAACTCAGCAACTACCCAGTAAAAGTTTGTATTTTATCTTCAATCATAAATTATATTAATCATAGTCTACAAAGATTTAAAATATTAATACTCCATATACATTAGATTGCTGAAAGTCATCAATTTAATAGTTCATAAAATCTGAGAAAGTCTTCAAAAGCTATATTTCTGTATACTTAGGTGTGGAGTTTTGAATGCTAAAAGAGTGGAGCCTAATTTTCCAGATCCACAGGTACTATACACAATACACATATATGAGACTATAATATCTTTCATGTAATACATAGGGTATAATCAACTTAAGTGTAAAAATGTCAGACATGATAATAAATGTAAGAAATTCTTAAAGTTTTTTCAAAAATAGGCATAATTGAGCCATTTACTGCATAAATTTTTTAATATTATTGAATGACAACACATATAAAAGATATTATTGAATAAATGAAATTGTTTCTATTTAATTATTTTTAGGGCTAGAACAATCCTTTAATTGGATACTCAAATTTGTACGAAATGTGTGTGTATTTATATTCTAAGTAACTATAATACTATTTGAAAAAGTATAGGATCTAATATTAATCAGTTGTTAGGAAAACACAATTAATAATATACAAATATTATCCCTTTTAAATAAACTATATTTATTTAGGACAGATTTGTAACAAAATTGCTTATCCATCCTGAATTTGACCCAAGTCTTTTGACTCACAATATTGCTATTCTTTATGTTAGGTAAGATATTTGTCCATAATTGGATAATCTTAAATTATTGTAATAATAAAGAGTTATAAACATTCTTATTTGTCTAGAGAATCTTTTAAATTGGAGAACCATATTAGTCCTGTGTGCTTGCCTAAACCAAATTTTGATTACACTGGGTATGTATTAAATATATAGTTGAGTAATATTATTGAATATCATTTGATATATATTGATATATATGATTAAAGCCATGTTTGTAGTCTAATGAAAATTCAATTGAAGCCATATTTTCTTTTAATGTATACAATTTTAGATCAACAGACTGTTATTCTACTGGATTTGGAGCTGCTACATATGATAGACCAGCATACAGTGATCTTCTAAAGTAAGTTGAACTTGTTGACAAAATAAATCTTAACATAGCGCATTTATTCATTAAAGTAAACTTTTCATATAATGTTTAGTAGAGATTGAAGGTTTAGGAACTTTTAACTTGCTTGTTTTCCCGATTTTTATATGAAATCTTATTCTATATTAATCCTTATACAAAAGTACAATATAAAGAGTTTACTGTAACTGATTTATGATAAACCTATGTTTTTTATGACATTAAAATGATTCATTACTTGCATCAACATTATACGTTTCATCAAAATAAAAGGTTCTGATAAATTAATTCACTGAGTGAAAATGTTTCTTGAAAAGGAAAAAATTGGCTCAACACATAACGAACTTGCTCGTCATCGGGCACATTTCATGTTCGGAAAGTATATACTTTCCGGAAGCCAATCTTTATGAGGAAGGTATTTTTAGAAAGGGGAAAATGTGTAGAAAACACCCATGTAAATTAGAAAATCCGCAGAAATCATTTTTAAAAGTTATTGGCAAACATTTGCAATGTTATTTTGCAAAATTAATTTCATGCCCTAAATGACATATTCTGAAATAAATCTTTTATGAAAGTTTATTATCTATGAGTTTAGGACATGCTTAAGACATAAAAAATATTCTCAGTGTTACTTTTTTCGCCCTTCATGTGAAAAAAGGCATTTCTCACATTTTATTATAGAAAATTGCATATAAACAAAATAATTATTTTTTTCTACAGTCAACATAATAATTGGGATAAAATCTTTCATTTTAAATGTGAAAGTCAGATAAAGAATCCTTTTTAGAGCAAATATAGTGCAAAAAGTAACCAAGACGTTTTAGCAAAGTATGAATATCTAATGAAATAGATACTTTTAAATTTTGATATACATATCAGATAAAAATATATAAAAAAAGAGATCAAAAAGTATAAAACAAGGTATATATTTTTTTCACTCTGTCACTGAATAAAGAGCACTTTTAGATTTGATTTTAACCAATGCAGCACTTAAACACTCATTTTTCAAGGTAAATAAACAAAATGAATGCAATTATACAATTAAGTCAGTTTAATAATACAGTAAGCTTTTTTGTAGCAATTTTTTTTTTGTTGAAATTATTCTTTATTTCTATAATAAACTGTATTAAAATCTAATGATTTGAAAATTCGTAATTAAGATCTTCATTTTTACACTGTTTAGACATATAAATTACAAAGAAAAAGATTAAATCCTTTATGGTTGAATAATACTTTTTATATTTACATAATAAAAACATTAAAATTGTTAAAGATTAAAAAAAAAGATAAAAATAAGTAATTTTTAAAATCATTTTGTGTCGTCTTCATAAACTATTTCCCCTTTTATATTTTAGTCTGGTAGATTTCATAATTATAAATAACCTTTCTTGAGCATGTATATGTTTTATTGAAATTAATTATAAGAATGTAAAACATTTTTTGATTGATTTAATATTAACAATTCACCTAACATTTTGTTATTTTACTATTTTTTGAAACTCTTTTATTCTTATTAATAATTCTATTCAACACAAAAAGCTCATAGGGAGTTAATAACCTTTATTTCTTGCTTTGTATTCTAATCAGGTATTCTATTTGACTAAATTTTTTAAAACTATACAGCATGCATGTTTGTGTCAATAATGAAGACATTACGGGTTTTTATGTACAAAAAGTTGTTTTAAAGCAAGAAAAAAAATATAATCTTTCTAGTAACTAATATACAATTTCGTAGTTTTAAATATGTTTGTATTTTGGTTTCTAAAAAAGTACTATACCAACAAACATGCATGCCTGAAAATTAGTTTCAATATTTGAATTAAACAGGAAAAAGAAACTTAGTCGTCGTTATAATTATTGTTTGTTATTTTTGGTGTAAGGTTTTTTTTAATGAAACTTTTTTGGATCTCGTGAATTCGATTTCTGCGGATTTTCTGATTGCCAGAAATGAAATCTACTCATCTTTTTTAGCTAGATGGCATTTGTCTGGTTAAGATTGGATAAAAAAATCTTTGGTTGGTTAAATTCAATAAGTGTGCGGGGAGGGGATAGATTTGAATCTCGGCTTAACACCGCGTCATGACTAAAGACATTTGGCTCCCACTTGTTATCCTGGGTTGTTAGACCATGGCTTTGAATGACATGGATAGCATCTCCGCCCGTATGAGGTAATTAACAAGGTAATGATTAACCGTATTATTCAGCTGAATGTTAAATGTATACTAATCGGAATTTTATAGCAAAAGACAAAAATCCCCGGGAATTTATGATTTAGAAAGGTAAAACTGCCTGTAGTTGACAGTAAACAATGCCAGGAAACTATCCAAGCTCTACCAAGGTAAGTAGTAATTCAGATTATTATGTGCAATATTGATTTCTTATTGTTGGATAGAGAACCGAATTAGATTACCCTCTTATCAATCTTTTGTTCAGAGCTGGATCTTTAAATCATTTTAGTGGTGAGCCAGATCGGAGTGCGCCGAAATTCAGCCAATCACAGCGCGGCATTTCATAAATTGTTGTGCTCTTATTGGTGGAAAGTTGGCTTACACCAATCTGGCTCACCACTGAAATGATTGTATTAGGCAAATGCTTGTTTTATTATGTTAAACATTTATATGATAATATGATTTGTGATTCATTCTATATGCATGGACTTATGATAATTTATATACAGATTTAATGAGAAAAAATTCATTGTGTATGACAACTGGATTTGTGTTGGAGGAGAAGGGGTAAGTCTTTTCTTTAAATTAAATTAATCCTTATGATAAAGTAACAGGATGTTTGTGTGTTTGTCTGTGTGTTTGTATGTTTGTACCGAAGAATCTCGCTAACTGCTGAACTGATCGAGTTCTCCTTGACAGGGTAGCTTCTCATAGGTCCCAGGAAGGTTTATAACTATTTTGGGGGAGGGTACCACCACCCTCCGAAGAGAAATGACAATAAATCGAATTTATTCTTCTCGAATAGAGACTTCTACATAACATTGCAAAGTATCCTAGAAATTTGATAGCAACTCCTTCGCAACATTGTAAGGTATCATATTATTTTTTTAAAAACTCCAAACGTATAAAGTGCCACTAGAGGCCTCTAGGGGCGTATCTGCTAGTGTTAAATATAAAGATAAAATATTTGTTTGAAAATTAATTTTAATTTTGTTAGTTACATTTGTTTGTTAATAAATAATTTTGATTTAATTTATTGTTCAGGAAGAGGACACATGCAGAGGAGATGGAGGTAGTCCTCATGTTTGTAAACACAACAATCAAGTATGTTACATTATATTCATCAATTTTATTCAAAAATAATTTATTCATCAATTTTATTCAAAAATAATTAAAATCTTACAGAAAGTTAATTTGTTCAATTTAGTGGGTCCAAGTTGGTGCAGTAGCTTTTGGATTCGGATGTGGAAAAGGTATTTTTTCATTCCAATTCCCTTACTACACCTAAAGATTTTAATATCTGTCTGTGTCTTATGTTATTTATGTTGCAAATATTAGGACAAGCAAGTCTTGTATCTCATTCTCCACCATTCACTCAATTTATTTAAAGCTACAGAATGTATTTAATTTTAAAGTTTACCAGTTGAAATAACTCTTAAAATATTTAAATAATCCAAATTTTAATCAAAATTGTTTTATTTATTTTAGAGGGAATTCCATCAGTGTACAGGTATGAATAAAATGTTTGTATAAACTTCAGTTCAGATAACATTTTACTGTTTAGTGTTTTATTGAAAAAAATATTCATGATTCCTTAACTAGATTTGTTTAAGGTATAAAATGTATAGATTAAAAATAAGTTACAGTCCATTATTATAAATATACTCTCATTGTGTTACTAAAGTGCTGTAGCCCCAGAAATGTGCTGGATTGATTGGGTCATGTCTTGCCAAGAATACCTGCCAGAAAGGTAAGCATCTTTAGCTACTCTATAGCCAAGTTCACAAAAGATTGTAATTTCTGTACAATTGTAAACCAAAAAAGAGCTTAATTAATATGTATAAATCAGAATAAATTGTTTTTTGTCGGTTTTGTGACATGTTAAAATGATTGCTCCACAGGGTTAGGCAGTTGGCCCCGCAGGGGCTAGAAATACTTGAAAAGTTAATGTGAAAATACAACGAAATGCTCTTTAAGATGCAATATCATCAAACCAACAGTACCATAATATTTTATTTATAGTATAGAAATATTTATTATACCAAATCTAATTTTTAATTAGTGTTTCCAATGTTGTTGATCAAAGAACTACTGGGTAAGGTTTTCTAATTATTGAAATATTTAAAGAATAATTCTGGAAATACAATTCATTATTTCCAAAAGTACTCTAATATATTTTCTCATATTTATTTGAATCCGGTGGATAGGAACCGGTTCTCATCCATACAAAAAAAAACTATGTCTAGCATCGTATTATATCCAGCTTTCTACGAATATAAAAATGTACAATCATAAGATTAAAACCAGTTTTTTTATCCCGTGCCTTCGGCACCTCAGGCTAAAAAACTGGTTTTAATCTTTTAATTGTACATTCTATATCCGCGGAAAGCCATTTATAATACGATGAAAGAAAACTATTCTTGAATTTAAGAGCGCAAATAACAGTTGAGAGTGTTAATGGCATTCCAAGAAGAGATTGCTCACAATGGCTGAATAATCATCCAGATCTCTTACAACAGGTAAATCAATATTATAGCTTTATATTAAAATGTTCATTTATTATCTTTTAACTTAATTTACAAAAAAAATTATTTTATATAAGTTTGGGTGTACCAAGAATATAATTCCTAACTTATATATTTATCAAGTTTTAAATTAGTTAATGCCATGTTATTTTAGAAACTTTGTAATTATTTATCATCTTTTTTTTAGTGTAAGGTGAATTATCTGTAACAGAGATAAAACTGTTCATCTGAATATTTGTTGAGTTCACGAAGTAAATTTAGATTTTTGTGTCTCATAACTAACATATTTAATGGGAATAAATGTATCAATAATGCCATCTTAGTTATATATTCAATGTCATAATAATAAATATTATAAATATTCTTCACTGTTAAACCAATTTATTTTTCTAGTTGATAAATCCTTAAAGTTACATAACAGGATGTCTGTTTGTTTGTTTGTCTGTTAGTTTCTACTAAGGGATCTTGCAAACCGCTGAACCAATCAGGTTCTCCGGGAAGGTTTATACCACCACCTCCCAAGAGAAATCACCCCTAGAAAAATTACACCCCTCAAAAAAAGTAATGTTTTTAAAACTAAAATATAAAATGGGGTTTGGGTGGGTTGAACTTTTTTTACTTTACTTATTTTTAAATCTAAAATTTAAAAAATTGGTTTTGGGATTTAACTTCCCCCTCCTAAAGTGCTCCTAAAGGCCTCTAGGGGGCGTAGCTGCTAGTACATAATAAAATATCAGATGATGGGCCAATGGATTACCCCGTTAATTTCATGTAATAAAACAGGGTGGGAGGGAGAGACAACTAGCTAAAAAAGACATACAGTGCACAAAAAAGCTACAAAAAATAAACAAATCCTGGTAACTACATTTTTAACATAAAATTATTGTTTGTTATAATTTCAATCATTATTTCTGATTTCCAATAAAAGTAATTTTTAAACATAATATATAATTTGATTTTATTAGTAAACCCTAGAAATTCTTATTTAATTTTGCCAATTAAATGCCAATTATTTTATTTAATAGTTATTTCTTTCATCGTATTATAAACGGCTTTCTGCGGATATAGAATGTACAATTATAAGATTAAAACTAGTTTTTTAGCCCCGAGTTGCCGAAGGCACGGGCTAAAAAAAACTAGTTTTAATCTTATGATTGTACATTAAGAGATATAAGTTTTCCGGAATTTTAATGTAGGGAGTAGATTTGAAATCTGCATCAAATTTTAAGGATTTTTTATAAAATTCGTTTTTGTAAAATTCTTTATCTAAAAGCGAAAATACATTTTAAGTTAATTAATTTTGACCAATAGGATAGGTGGATTTTAAACTACCTGCGCTCTAATTGGTTGAATGATGTGCGACATCCAATCAGAGCGCAGATTTTTTAAATCCACCAATCACAGATGCCAAAATTAATTAACTTAATTTGTATTTCCGCTTTTAGATAAAGAATTATACAAAAAACGAATATTATAAAAAATCCTTAAAACTTGATGCAGATTTCAAATCTACTCCCTACATTACAATTCCGGAAAACTTATATCTCTTATTGTACATTTCTATATTCGTAGAAAGCTGGATATAATACGATGATATACATAGTTTTTTTCGTATGGATGAGAACCGGTTCCTATCCACCGGATTCAAATGAATACGAGAAAATATATTTATCATATTTTTAATAGAACAAATTATTGATTGTTTACCAAGCAAAAATGTGATTAAAACAATTCAAATTTACTTTTGATAATATATTTCCTTTTTTCTACTACATTTTATAAGAAAAATTACAATATGTACACAATTAACAATTTATTCTTCAAAACTGTTTACCATGATTATTCTCAGACATACTCTACAGTGCACTAAAAACATTACTTTTTAAAATCCATTTCAAAATATTAGAATAAATTCAAATGCATAAAACATTTAAGAAAACAAATTTTAAAAGGAAGCATAATTATCTAATGAAAAGTTTCTATCATACCCTGTTGGTTAGATTTTTATTTTCATTTGTCCATGTATCACAATCTCCATTTTGTATATTGTTGACACTTGGCACTCTAAATATACACAAGAACAAAGGTTGTGTGTTTGATTGAGCCATTCCCACAAGAAAAAATTAATACATATATCTATTGATTTTTCTTAAATATATTAAATTTATTCCAATTTGCTTACCTACAATTTGGTGATAAATTCCTAATGTCAAAATCGTCTACACTGTAACCAAATAGAAATGATAGCTTTTTTGCAAGTTTTTGAGAAATAAAAAGTTTAAATATTGTAAAAGAAATTGTTATGAATAGACAAATAAAAAATTTTTAGAGCTTTTTATCATTCAATGCCTTGCCAAATTGTAACAACTAAAACAAAAAAAGGAAAGTTATACAAATTGAATTTAGATATGAACAAATGAAGCTCAGACTAAATTAAAAATATCATTTACATATGCAACTAATAATTTCTTCAGACATTTTTTATTAATCATTTACCATTTAAAAGAAGCCTTTAGGCTGAAAGATTGCAACAAGTAGACCCAATACCCCTAATTTGAATCCTCCAGCTTCAATAACAAAAAAAACTATAGATATTTTAAATTGTTATTTTAGGGGGAATATTTATCTTTATGCCAAAATATTCCTATGATTTTGCTTCAGGTTGGTAAAATTTTATATTAAAATTCCTTATAGTAGTAGTTGCTTTATTCTAGCTTTAGGGGAGGGCGAGGAAGGTCAGGAAAATAGTCTAAATCTAATAGGACTAACAATTTTTGTGATAATTTACTCCAGAAAAAAACTTTACATGTATATTAGGATTAGAATTAGGTTTTCAATTCCATTAAAATGTCATTTAAAATTGCCTATAACTTTTATGCTATTGTAGCTGGAGGTTTTAAATGAGAAAGTCTTTCAGAAGCTAAAGTGGTGTATATCCTGCAGAATTCCTGTAACCTAATTCATTTAAGCCATTAACAATTTATTATACCTGTCTGGGCAGGACATAACATAGTCAATCCAGCACATTTCTTTTGCAACATTACTTTAAACAAAACACAACAACATAATATTTTCAAAAACAAATCATTTTTAAATGTTTGGTTTATATAGCCAAATTCATTAATTGAAGAAAAGGTTTCATATTCTAAATTGAATGCAAAATCAAAATCTAAAATTATATTTTGTTTGTGTTCCTGCTTATTGATGGAGTACCAGCTGAAAAGTATTTACAATTATCAAATTAATTTGCAACAATTATATTTCTAGACAATTTCTAATTTCTACTTGAGAAAAATTATGCATTTTAAAATATAACAAAGAATAAAAACTAACTCTGATTGCAATTAAATCCAAAGGCAACTGTTCCATATTGCACCCACTGATAAAAATGGTAATAATTAGAAATAAGATAACACATTTAAAATATTCAAATTTACTTACCAACTCTCAAGTATTCAAATAGAAAGTTTGTTTGATATTTTGTTACAGTTCTTAAAAGACCTAAAGTGTGTGACTGACTGTACTAGGCACAAACAAAAAAAAAGACCTCATAGATTAGCTTGTTTCACTTACTTTACCATTAACTTTACAGACATATGGAGAACCACCATCTTCTTTACATATATTTGCAACCTGCATGTAATGTAAATTACAAGCAATTAATTTCAACATAAATTAGTAAAAGAAAATATTTTTCAGTTTGTTTTTATACTTGCTAAAAAAATGTCAACAGACAGAGCAGTGCTTACCCCGTTCCCTCCAGCACAAATCCAATGATCATACACTACAAATGTTTTGCCATTCTTAAACCTGTTTTTAAATTATTAAGATAATTCACTAACATGTAATTGTACATATGTTGTTTACGAAGAATTTATAAAATATTTAACTAGAGAAAATAATATACACTGAAATCAGTGCTAAAGTTACAATGAATTATTAAATTGTGAAATTTAAAAAAAAAAACAAGGATCTATCTATAAAACCTTTCATTGGTCACAAAAAGAGGAATGGAATATATATATATTTTGTAGCTTATCTAAGTAACTGACAGACAGAGTAAGTTGTTTACTGAATACTTTTTAGTAAAGATTTCTTACTTAGCTGAGAAAATCATATTACCCTCTTTGCTAAAACATTTTATTCTATTTCTTAAAATAATTTCCTTGGTAAATTTTGTATAGTGATTTGACAACTGTCACTGTCTACTACTGGCAACTTGATTTTTCTAAATAGTACATTCAAGTTTTAGAATTGTTCAACGTTGTTAAGTTTAATTCTTAATTCTTACATTATAATTACTTAACTTACTTTAGGAGATCATTATATTCTGAGCCATAATACTCCTTAGATCCCCACCCAGAAAAGTAACACTCTTGTGATCTAAAATTTCGATCCATTACTAGTATATTAAATTTAAGGTTAACTAACAAAGAAAATATAGATTATACAGATTTTAAATCAAATTTTTAAAGCATATTTTTGCACATAATATGTCAATGGTATATCTTATATCATTATATATATACAATTCGCAAGCATAATATTTTTCTTCCAACCTTTTTTTCCCCTATAGCTAATTTTATGTAAATTCCATGTTAATCCATACCTAAATTTATACAATATATATACATACCTAGTTTGGTCCTTTGGTTTAGGCAAGCAAACTGGGCTCATATGGTTCATAAAGTTAAAGGGTTTCCTAAAAATATAAAAGAAGTTCTAAATTTAAAGTTTTTCTATTTTTAAATCTAATTAAAACATAAACACTTTCTTTACTTCAAGAAATAAATGGTTATGTTTAAGTTTTAAATTTAACACTATTTTAGTTTAAAAGATTATATAAAATTTCTTACTTAACAACAAGTATAGCAATATTGTGTGTTAAATAGAAGGGATCATATTCAGGGTGCAATAAGATTGTTGCCACTGTTTGGTCCTGAAAAAAAAACAATGTTTTAATTTCATTATCATTTTCTCTTACATTGTATTTAAGATTTTTTTAAATGTATAATCTCTCTAATTTACATATCTTCACATACCTGAGGTGTAGGGAGATTTAGTTCCCTTTGTCCAATATTAACACTTAAAACTCCACATCTGATAATCAATATTTAATACACATTAAAATTATAATTTTGATTTTTATTACTTTACTTACCTTGCAACAAGGTCATCCTTTCTTATGTCATGTATTTTGTTTGTTTTCTAAACAAGTTAATTAAGAAAACTTTGATGATTCACTCTTATTTAATTTTTAAACTTTCAGTAACAAAACTTACCATATAGTACAATTTATGTGCTGATGTTAGTAAAAACTTTTTTCCAATCAAAGATGCTGGACCTAACATTTAAAATTGAATCATTAATACATTTGTATCATTCCTCTTTTGATATATTTAACAACTTATTTATATTGGAAGGTTATCATATTAATACACTCCAACTACATATATATTTTGGAAAGATTTTTTTACATTGTAAAATAAAAGAGCAAATATTACCTCTATAAACAGGAGATTCTTCTTTGCTGTAATAATTCAAAATATTTATGTGTTTTTTGTTATTTGAAAGATGTTTTTCTGTAAAAAAAAGTTTCCCATGATGTTTAAACATTACATAAAATTTAACCTATAAAAAAGACACATATGAGGAAATTCACCAACTTGTGCTGCATAATCTTCAATTTCCTGAAAATATTAGCTTTAAATTGCATAACAACTAAAAAATTTCACAATTGTTGTTTAAAAAAGCACAGCTTCAAGCTTGTTATGTATTTCAAGCTGCACATTTGTAATACAAATTTTATCTTACTTGTCCAGGTTTGTTACTGCTGATAAATCTAAGAAATAGAAATCAATAAATTGTAATCATTTCCAGTTTTAAAAAACAAAAAGAATTAAATTTTCAATGATTGTTGATGAAGTGTGATAAATAATTTGAAAAATAACTCATTCTTACCTTGTTCCAGTATTAGCAATCCTACCACATTCATTAAAGTTGTTCCCTATAGAAAATATTTTTAAAAAGCTATACTAATTGTATTTTTTTAGAAAACTATAATTACACTAAATAAACTCATGTCCAGGATTGACTTTTAAAGAGATTAACAAACTTTTGACCTGGCTCTTGGCATTTTCTTCTAAATTAGAAAGAAAAAATTAATTATAAAGAACTTCATATTTGACAAGTTTTATTTTTTATGTAAACTTACACTTCTGCTTGACTTTTTGGTTTCTTGCAGCAGGTAAGATGACCAGGACAAGTTTTATCGGCTAAATCTATATTTCCAGCATTGCTGTAATAATGATATGGCTATTATTCTATAAAAGTGACAATAAAAATGTAAACCTAATAACATGTAATTATCAAGTGATAATTTATGTAGATTAGAGCAAATTCTTCTACTTCTTAAAGTAATAATTAGAAGAAAGTACATTACCTAGAGCAACCACTACTATCTAAAGAACGAGCTCCAAGATAGTTTACTTTACCATCACTAATAAATAATAGGAAATAGATTTAGAAAAGAAGAATTCTAAATTATTTTTCATTTTTATTGTTTTATTGTTTCATACCTGCACTGATATTTCTCTACACACTTATATTCATCTCCAAGATCTTCACATTTTTTATTGCAGGAACAGTCCTTATAAAAAGCCAAAATTATTAATTCAATAAGTGCTAAATAAATTAGTCAAACATTCTTTTAAATTGATAAAGTCATTTTTACCTTACATAAAATGAATAAATATATTACCTTGGCATCTAACAATCTTACATCAAAATCGTCTGCACTGAAAAAAATAATTACGCTTAAAATTTTTTACAAGTATATGATGTAAAAATATTTTTTTCAAATTAGAATTAAATGTAAAGTATAATGATTACTTTGCTATACAACATCCATTAATTTTGCTGATACATCTAAACTCAAAACAAATATTATTAATGCTTAGTTTGACAGAATCCCTCAAACAACAAAAAATGTGTTCCTTTGTATAATTTTCAATATTTACTAATTTTTAGAAATAGGTTAAGATTTAATATTTAATACAGATTTACACTCACTTTAGTGTAATTGAAATAATAAGAAAAAAGAACCTATATTCTCCATTTTCAAAAACTTTTTCTTCTCCGTTTTCACATGTAATAGATCCCTAAAAAGTTTGATTGTTCTTTATAAAACAAAACACTTAAAATAGGATTTTTAAAACTTGTTTAATCTAATTAATTCTTTTTGATCTAACAAAAAATATACTTACCTGAAAACCAGATTCTATTTCAACACACTTGTCTAACTGTATATCAAACTGTTTGCCCTAAAATAAAAAAAAGTTAATACAATTAGTTATTTATGCAAGGTAACCATAATATAATGATGTTATTTTATTGCAAAGTTTATTAGTCCAATATAAACAAATACAAAATCTAACCTTAAAACATCAAATTGGTATTTGTAATCCGATGTTTTTTTAAATAACTTATTTATTTCAAATATGAATACCTGTCCACAGTTGATAATACAACTTCCTGAGGTTTCAACAATTTCTAAAATGCCACACTACAAATAGAACTCAGGGATAATAAAACTGTGGTCACCCATTAATTTTAATATAGAACAATAAAAGTGAGTTTTAAACTTTTTATTTGCTTTTATAGTAAAAATATTATTTTATATCAATTTATGATGGTAAATTTACCTTTTGTTGGGCTAGTAAGGGCAAAATCCAAGTACTAAATAAACTTTATTAATTGATATATAATAATGATTAGGTATTTAATGTTCTAAATGTAAATTTCTTTGGTAAGTTTACTTGCTGATACACTATAAGTATATACTTGTACCTTACAGACAGTAATATACCTAATCTCATTTTGTTTCCTGTAATTCTAAGTTCAAATTTAAAACAATTTTGCATGTAGCAAGAAAAACTATAGCAATAAATATCAACATTTCTGAGTAATAATTAATTTTTAAAATAGAATAGGGATTTACATAGAACTTTTTAACTTTATGATTCCTTAGTTTTGTGTTATATTTCAATTAGTATTTTTTGTTACGTTTTAATTGTTATATGGATAATTATATGTATTTAACAATGCTAAAGTTGAATATACATCACTGTGGGCTAGAATTGAATCAAGACAAAAGTAAGTGCCGAGCCCTGGGACCTATGTAGGGTGAAAATAGACATAAATCCTTGATGATTCCAGGTGGAGACAAAATATTTCAGCGGGGTCTTTTAGTTTTTTTTCAATTTTAAGTTCTGAAAAAAAATTAAAAAAAATATGAAAATCTTCAATAAAAAACAAACAAAAAATAATTTTTAATATTTTTTTTTATTTAAAGATACAAACAATTTATATAAATACTATAAGCTTTAAAAAAATCACAATTTTTAAATTTAGACTTTCAATATAAAGATTTGTAGAAAAAACCTAACAACAAATTCTAACATATTTCTGATCAACATAGCAATAAAACGTCTTTTGCAAAATCTTTATCATCAAAAATAAATAGCACTTACTAAAGACTTTTTTCCATTTAAACTTATACTTTTCACATTAATTAACTTTAAAGATTGATTTTTTTTAAAAGAAAGGTTGCGTGATTTTTTTATTCATAATTAATTGCCTAATTTTGAGATTCAGATAAAAAACCTTACTGCTTTATATCATGGGATACTCTACTAGCAGCGGCTACGCCTCTAGAGGCATATAGGGGCCCTTAGGTTGGGGGGGAAGACGAACCCCCCTTACAATTTCAGTTTTTTTTAATGAAAAAGTTTAAAACATTTATTTTGGAGAGTTAATTCTCTTGGGATAGTGATGGTACCCTTCCCCAAAATAGTAATAAACCTTACCAGGACATATAAGAAGCTACCATGTAAAGGAGAACCATATTGGTTCAGTGGTTAGTGAGATCCCTTGGTGCACAAAGACTCACATAGAACCTGTTACTTTATTATAAAGATACATATATACACAGAAACTCTACAATCAGAGTATGTCTGTTTGTTCATCCGTCTATATTTATTTGTTACTAGCGGATACGCCCCTAGAGGCCTTTAGGGGCACTTAAGAGAGAAGGAAGGGGTTGAATTCTACAACTAGATTTTTATTTTAGAAAAAGTTATTTTTTGTGTGTTGTGGTCCTTTTTTAAGGGGCGATTTCTCTTCTCTTTCTCAAAAAAAGTTATAAACCTTCCAAGGACCAATGAGAAGCTACATAGTAGAGTAAAAAAAGAACCATGTCAGTTCTTAAGCATCAGAAAGATGTACAAACAGACATCAATCTATTTTGTATCATAAATAGTGCTTTAAAGCAGGGATAGAACTATCATCTGGAAAAAAAAAATTTTCCTATCGTTTAAAAGTTATATCCCTGTATAAAAAAAATAGGATGTCCGTGTGGTTTTTCTGTCTGTGCCTAAAGTTCTTGCTAACCGCTGGACCAATTTGGTTCCTCTTTATTGACCTATCTTTTAGACTGATAATAGGATCAACATATTAAGGAGTAGTTTAGTATCTATTAATCCTTATATAAAAGTAACAGTTTCTGTGTCTGTCTGTTTGTGTGTGTGTGTGTGTGTGTGTGTGTGTGTGTGTGTGTGTGAGGGTGTCTGTCGGGTCCGAAGATTCTTTGTAACCGCTTAACTGATATAGTTCTTCTTGGTTCCAGCTTTTCATGGTCCTGAGAATTTTTTAGTCTAGAAAAAAATGAGTTCCTACCCAACTTTAAAAAAAAAACTTTTCCTTTACATACTATAACTGAAGATAGGGGAGGAGTCAACTTCCCCCCACTTATCAAGGGCCCCTAGATGCCTCTATGGGCAAAACCGCTAGTGATAAAATAATTTTTATCTTGAATTATGATTAAATTATTCTTTTTCCATTTAATAAAATATAATTGTAATTATCAACCTCAAAGAATATCCAGAATTAGGTAATTGGATTTAACAAGAGAAAAAGACAACATCCATAATTAGTGAAGCTCTCAAGTTTAAAAGAATACAAATAAAGAAAATAGCAAATGTAACATACCGATACAAAAATATATTAATCAGAGCGAGATGGGACAATGGGCTGTTTATTAGACTAGTTCCCATAGTTTAATATAGCAATTTGTTATTCGTTGGCTTAACTACTTAGGGAACCTGTTGCGTTGTTGGTTGGATTATTAAATCAAGTGCCCAACGTTTCAACCATTAACTGAAACATACAGAAGGGTTATCCATGTATCATATTTGGGAATGTAAATCAATTTAGCGGTCATTGTCTTATCCCTTTAGATCCCTGAATAGTAATTAACAATGACCAATGGTTCTTTTTTTTCTATGTAACTTCTCATTGGTTCTTGGAAGGTTTATAACTTTTTTTGGGAGGGTACCTCCACCATCCTAGGAGAAATCACCCCCTAAAAAAGGACCCCATTTCACACACAAAAAATAACTTTTTCTTTTAAAGTCTAAAATAAAAATCTAGTTGTAGAATTCAACCACTTCTTCCCCTCTCAAGTGCCCCTAAAGGCCTCTAGGGGCGTAGCCGCTAGTAACAAATAAATATAGACGGATGAACAAACAGACATACTCTGATTGTAGAGTTTCTGTGTATATATGTATCTTTATAATAAAGTAACAGGTTCTATGTGAGTCTTTGTGCACCAAGGGATCTCACTAACCACTGAACCAATATGGTTCTCCTTTACATGGTAGCTTCTTATATGTCCTGGTAAGGTTTATTACTATTTTGGGGAAGGGTACCATCACTATCCCAAGAGAATTAACTCTCCAAAATAAATGTTTTAAACTTTTTCATTAAAAAAAAACTGTAATTGTAAGAGGGGTTCGTCTTCCCCCCCCCAACCTAAGGGCCCCTATATGCCTCTAGAGGCGTAGCCGCTGCTAGTAGAGTATCCCATGATATAAAGCAGTAAGGTTTTTTATCTGAATCTCAAAATTAGGCAATTAATTATGAATAAAAAAATCACGCAACCTTTCTTTAAAAAAAAATCAATCTTTAAAGTTAATTAATGTGAAAAGTATAAGTTTAAATGAAAAAAAGTCTTTAGTAAGTGCTATTTATTTTTGATGATAAAGATTTTGCAAAAGACGTTTTATTGCTATGTTGATCAGAAATATGTTAGAATTTGTTGTTAGGTTTTTTCTACAAATCTTTATATTGAAAGTCTAAATTTAAAAATTGTGATTTTTTTAAAGCTTATAGTATTTATATAAATTGTTTGTATCTTTAAATAAAAAAAAATATTAAAAAATATTTTTTGTTTGTTTTTTATTGAAGATTTTCATATTTTTTTAAATTTTTTTTCAGAACTTAAAATTGAAAAAAAACCAAAAGACCCCGCTGAAATATTTTGTCTCCACCTGGAATCATCAAGGATTTATGTCTATTTTCACCCTACATAGGTCCCAGGGCTCGGCACTTACTTTTGTCTTGATTCAATTGTAGCCCACAGTGACATTTTATCATGTAGATACATCTAGTAAACACAGTTTCAACTATGTTTCTACAGCTTTAAGTTTGCCAAAAATTGTTTTGTCTGTTCATTTTATATACCCCAGTACCATATGGATGGTAGGGAACTTATCTATGGTTAGATGTGAAATTATTATCAAATTAAAACCATAAAGTTAGTAAAACATGTTTAATGATTTCAAGCTTAGATAGTCTTGTATCTAAGAAGCAAAAAGATTAACTGCAATCTACTGGTTATTTACAATACAACGCAATAAACTAGTACAATAAAAACTTATGTAAGCAACCAATTATAGGATCAGCCTATCAGGGAAAAGAAAACAGTTTTTAAAAAGGTTGACAATCTAGTTGAATACACTTCACGTACTTTTAAGTAGCAAATTTACTCTAGAATTTACTTTGTCTCTCTGTCCATCATAAAGTTCATAACGCTATGGGGAATATGTAATTTTCTCGGCTGCTATTAAAGATTGACAGCTGCAATTTTTGGTGAAGATTCCTTTGACTTATGCCTACCTAGTCTAAACATTGTCCACTTGTTGATCGGTTATGCAATGCATCAAAAGTAATAACACTTACTTCTAAAGGTTTCTTTGATTAGTTTGCATATTTTATCTTTTCTTTGTTATGGCAACTGAACATCTGCTCTATTACTCATTTTGTCCATTCCTCAACATTTCTTAAAATTAAAACAAATTTTACACTAGAAGGACACAAAATATAAAATATTGCATAATTTTAACTTTCTCCTTTGTAATTTTTTTTTCGTAATAATTCCCTGAATGAAACCAGACAGACACATAAAAGTAATCCTGATTTTCTAGATGAAAGCAATAGCATACAAAATAAATGGATTTGTTGGCTTATGGTATACGAGCGGCTTCGCCCCTAGAATCTTGGGGCTTCACTCCAAGACGCGTAGGAAAGTCCAACCCCCTCCTCTTATTGACGTTGTTTTGTGTGTTATTATCAGCGTAGCATACAATACCTATTTTTGCGACAATTTTAACATCACAGAAATTGGGGTGGGTTTTCAAAGGAAGAAAATATATGTTTTTTTCCTTATGTTGTCTGCATTTAAATCAATCAGTTACATTCAGTTACCAATCCAAACAGCGTGCGATTATTGCGTATGATATACAAAGTAGCTTATAATATAATAAAATATATTCGAAATACAATGTCATCGTCTGTATTTTAAGCGGAAATGCAGTGAAATTGTCTTTTAAAAATTACAAAAACCCCAATTTTTTTGTGAATTTTTTTTTTGTGGAAAGTGGGAGTTCATTGGGGCAGTGGGGTTCCCCCACCACAATTACTGATTTTTTTAATTTAAAAAAAATGCAGAGGACCAGTAGGTATGTCCCAGAAGATTAGAGCCCAATTTGTTCAGCAGTTACTAAGATTTTACAAAATATGTAAATTAATTTTTTGGGAGGAGTTGGGTTTTTTAGTTTTTTGGGGCGTTGGGGGTGTCCCACCCTCTAGAAAATAGCTTAAAACCATCACAGGACCAGTAGGTATATTTCCTGAAGAGTAGAGCCCCATTGGTTCAGCGATTACTGAGATCTTGAGCTTCAGACGGACAGACAGACGGACGGACATCTTCTTTGTATTATAGATATTAGTAGATACCCCCCCCCCCCCCCCCTAGAAGCCTCTAGAGCACTTAAGAGGAACGGGGAAGGGAGTTGACCATGCCACCTCCCTCCATCTATTATTTCAGTATTAAGAAGTTTTTATGTGGGAGGGGGGCGATTTCTTTTAGACGGGTGGTGGTAACCTCTCTCAAAATAGTTATGAACCTTCCCAGGACTTATAAAAGCTATCCTGTTAAGGAGAACAATATAGGTTTAGGGGTAAGCGAGATCCTTTGGTACACATTAGACCTTTTCATGAAAATACACTTTTTCGAATTTCAGTCTTCTGCTAACCTAAAAAGTTACTTTAGGAGCCTAGAAATACATGTACAAAATTTCAGCTCTCTATCTCTACTGGCGACCTAGCGCCAGGCATGTAAAATATCAACAGATAACGGTAGCACGGCGGTTTTAACAATATCTCAGCAATGTGCAGGTTTTAAGCTCTTCTGTATATTTCAATTTAAACACATAAGGACAAAGGTATATTATCCCAAAAATCTTTTGTCAAAGTCTACTCTACACCTAGCGCCAGTCAGTTTTCTAAAATCATGCATTTTATACCTGTGAAAATAGAAATCGCCAGCGCTAGGTGTAAAGTAGACTTTGACAAAAGATTTTTGGGATATTATATCTTTTGCCTTATATGTTTAAATTGAAATATGCAGAACACCTAAATTCATCTTCCAAGCCGTACCAAACTCAGTAACATTTACAGATTTCATTTTGGGACTTTCCTTCTAAGGGCTTGTTTGGCAAAAGACCCCCAAAACAAAAAATATGCGTTCTGGATTTATTTTTTAAGATATCAACCTAATTTTTGTTTAGAAAACTTTTTCACATAACCAAACTCAGCAACCTCTACAGATTTCATTTTGGGACTTTCCTTCCAGGGGCTAGTGGAGCAAAAGACACCCAAAACACAAAAATATGAGTTCTGAGCTTATTTTTAAAGATATCAACCTGATTTTTTTAAAAGAAAACTTTTAAAATAAAACTGAACTAAGTAACCATTGCACATTTCATTTTTGGACTTTCCTTTGAAAGACTTGTGGAGGAAAAGACCCCACTAAACATAAAAATATGAGTTCTGAGCTTATATTTAAAAATATCAACCTGATTTTTTTAAAGAAAACTTTTTTAACATAACAAAACTAAGTAATGTTTACAGATTTCATCAAAACACTAAAATATGGGGGGGTCTTTTGCTCCACAACAATCTTTAAACATTACTGAGTTCGGTTATGTTCAAAAAGTTTTCTTTAATAAAATCAGGTTGATATTTTTAAATATAAGCTCAGAACTCATATTTTTTGTGTTTTGGGGGGTCTTTAGCTCCACTAGCCTCTAGAAGAAAAGTCCCAAAATGAAATCTGCAAAGGTTACTAAGTTCTGTTATGTGAAAAAAGTTTTCTCAAAAAAAAATTAGGTTGATATCTTTAAAAATAAGCTTAAAACTCATATTTTTAGTTTTGGGGGTATTTTGCCCAACCAGCCCCTTTGAAATAGTCCAAAAATGAAATCTGTAAACATCACTGAGTTTGGTTATGTTAAAAAAAATTTCTTTAAAAAATCGGGTTGATATCTTTAAATATCAGCTCAGAACTCATATTTTTTGTGTTTTGGGGGGTCTTTTGCTCCACAAGCCCCTGAAAGGAAAGTCCCAAAATGAAATGTTTAAATATTACTGAGTTCAGTTTTATTTAAAAAGTTTTCTTTTAAAAAAATCAGGTTGATATCTTTAAAAATAAGTTCAGAACTCATATTTTTGTGTTTTGAGTGTCTTTTGCTCCACTAGCCCCTGGAAGGAAAGTCCCAAAATGAAATCTGTATAGGTTGCTGAGTTTGGTTATGTGGAAAAGTTTTCTCAAAAAAAATTAGGTTGATATCTTTAAAATAAGTCCAGAACTCATATTTTTAATTTTGGGGGTCTTTTGACAAACAAGCCCCTAGAAGGAAAGTCCCAAAATGAAATCTGTAAATGTTACTGAGTTTGGTTATGTTAAAAAAGTTTACAAAAAAAATCAGGTTGATATCTTTAAAAATAAGCTCAGAACTCATATTTTTAGTGTTTTGGGGGGTCTTTTGCTCCACAAGCCCCTAAAAGGAAAGTCCCAAAAAGAAATCTGTAAACATTACATTACAATCTGTTCGGTTATGTTAAAAAAGTTTTCTTTCTGTGTGTTGATATCTCTTTTACTTCTTGAGATAACTACTGTTGGCCGAAGAGGGGGGCAAGCAGGGGCACAGAAGTTTAACTGCCATTTTTTGCCGGTTTTGGTGCTGGAGGCGCCGATTTTTTTTAACTGAGCATAATATCTTAATAAGTTGTAATTATAAGCAGTGAAAAAAGTGACAAAAAAGATATTTTTTAGGCCTTTTCAAAGGGCAGTTTTGAAATCCCGTTATTTAACAAAAAAAAATTAAATGCTCAGAGAATGGCTTGGAAGATGAATTTAGTTGTTCTGCATATTTCAAATTAAACACATAAGGCCAAAGATATAATATCCCAAAAATCTTTTGTCAAAGTCTACTCTACACCTAGCGCTGACGATTTCTATTTTCACAGGTATAAAATGCATGATTTTAGAAAACTGACTGGCGCTAGGTGTAGAGTAGACTTTGACAAAAGATTTTTGGGATAATATATCTTTGTACTTATGTGTTTAAATTGAAATATGCAGAAGAGCTTAAAACCTGCACATTGCTGAGATATTGTTAAAACCACCGTGCTACCGTTATCTGTTGATATTTTACATGCCTGGCGCTAGGTCGCCAGTAAATATGGAGAGCTGAAATTTTGTACATGTATTTCTAGGCTCCTAAAGTAACTTTTTAGGTTAGCAGAAGACTGAAATTCGATAAAGTGTATTTTCATGAAAAGGTCTAGTGCACATAAACAGACAGAAAGATAAATCCTGTTACTTTTATATAAGGATTATTACTTGGATGCTGCTCCAGAATCATAAATAGCTAGAATAACGGTTTCTTCTACTCAATTTCCACCCATTTACTTCATCCCCCCAACTCCTACTGGATTAACAAACTGTCCTATAAATCTCAAAAAACGCGCGGCTAGAGCTAACTACACATGGAAGAACACACTTCTTTGTAGAAAATATATTTCGCTTTATTCAAGCCTTCTCAATTCTATAAAATAATAACCATATTTGCAAAAATTCTTAAGAAAACAACAAGCTTCATACTAGTTAAAATTAATAAAAGTTTAACAAAAAACAAGTTAAAAATATTAAGAACTTTGAAAAAAAGGATTTTTAAAAACAAAATAAAATCCAAATCTTTTTACTTTGAAATATGGTGTACCTAATTGTTTGAGAGTTTATGTACAACTGAATTATTTATTGTAATGGAAGGGGGGGGGGGGAAGGGTTAGCAGATGAAAATTGGCGGTCAAACTTTTCAACAGTGGTAAGAATTTATACAACAACAAGGAAGAAAATATTCAAAATTTTGGTTGGGTTAGCATTTTTAAAAAAAATATTGCAATTTGCAAGTCAAATAGGTATAAATTATGTTACAAGAAAAAACAACATGTATTAGCAAAATTTACTTTCATTAACAAAAATATATAACAATAACAATAATTTTAAATTTTTCTGTTCAGCCCCAGGTGCTTTGTTTCAAATTTATTGATGAAGAAGGATTCTCGACATTTTCTGTACATGGCTGACTCCTGCCTGCAATTTTCTATAACAGATACTTTCATGTTGGCAACACTGTGTCCAGGAAGATTAAAATGAGGTCGATATTAGCAAGTAGATTGATGACAAATTTACCCTGTCAATATATCCATGTATATCCTAAATCCATTGTCCTTTATTTAAAAATCTTTGCTTGTAGTTACTTTTAATCAATCTTTTATGGTTACGTTATTGACTGTAAAGATATTAAAATCATTTTAAATCTAAACGTGCAACCAAATTGTGAAGGGTAGGTGTAAGTTCTAGCACTGCATCTTAACTAAAGATATTAAAAATGGTTCCTACTGGTGCTATGTAAGCTGCGCAACATTTATAGTTAGATATAAAAATGAATTGATCAAAAACAGAAACAAATCGTAACACTGCACAGTTAGGATTTCAGGACAAAAATCATTCAATCAAAAGGTTGACTATCTGAAGGACATGTATCTGTATAATCATGCACTTTATTATCAAAATTAGTTTGTTATGGTGAGCTAACATTTAATCCAACCATAAAGACTATTCAAGTTCACTAGAAACTTCAGTAGTCTTGTTTACTCTAAATTTATTCTGTGGGTGATGGTTGGTACAAATGTATAGCCAGATATTCAGGTTCTATTTAGGGTTGCAGGATACCAACCCTATGATTACACATTTCACAACTGTAATTACTGCAAGAGTGTGTTAATGTTTTTTAGAATGTTTTAAAAATAAATTTGGTTTATGGATTTTAATTTTACTAGTATTAAAAAGTATATATGTATTTCAAAGCAAAATTTCAATAAACAATTATGCAATAATATTAATATAAAAAAAAACAATTAAAGATTCCATCAAGCTTTTGAACAAAGTTTGGATCCGGAAATTGTTTTCTTGATCCAGTTTAGGGCAGCTGTCACTCTAAAATGTATATTTTAATTAAAAATAAGGAAGATGTGCATTTGATTGTTTGGAAGATAAAGCAAAATTATCTTTTGTATCTTGGCTCATAAAAGTCATTAAAAGATGCAATCATATTAGAATTCGCTACATTAAAATGATGGTACAGATACATAGAGTCTATAGAGTTAATCCAGCAGATTTAAGGCCCCACACAGAGATAAGGGACAGGGTACAGTCCAGTGAAGGTGGAATTCTAATTTGAACTATCCAGGACATTTAAATACATACCTTGCATATACTCCAGGATAATTAGCCTGTGCACAACCTGATCCCCAGGAAGTGACTCCAACAATTTCATAGTTTTGTCCAGGAGTGACACCATCACCCAACCTAGATGCTACTAATGGGCCTCCAGAATCTCCCTGAATTAATGATGATATATTCTTTCCTAGTAATTTGGTAAGGACAGCAAGACATGAAAGATTTTAGCCCTATAATAATCCTAAAGGTATCGGTTTTAATATTTTCAAAACAATTAATCACATGAATTTATTATTATTGATCATAGCTTTTAATATTGAGGGAAAATCTAAAATTATTCAAATTATTTCAAGTAACTCCTTTAATAATGATTATACAGAAATGTTCATAATAAATATTTTCAGTAAAATATGTTTATGCTCTTTCCATTGACATAAAGAAGAAAATTGTGTGAAATCTACTTCCAAAAATATTCAATGAAGTAACTTTCTCATTTTTGTTAATCCTTTAATAAGTCTGGGTCTTGCCAAGACTTTAACCTTCCAGACAGCAAGCAATGAAGGATGAAGTCCTAAGTGGTCATGGGCAATTGAAAGCAGAAACATTATACCTGACAAGTATCCTTGCCACCCTCTGGGACTCCTGCACAGATCATAGAATCCATGATTTGTGTGTTACCATAACCATAACCAGTTTTGCATTCAGTATTGGATAGAACCTGAATTACATTAAACATGCTTAATCAATTGCTTATGAAACTTTAGTTTGTACTTTATGGAGTTGAATAAGTTAGTTACTAACAAGATATTAGAAAAGACAACATAATCATCTGTTTTATTATATCATTGTTTTATTAGATGCAGTATTAGAACTATTGCCTTAGAGTTCTAAGTTGCAGTAGACTACAAGAAACATGAAGACGATTCACCTGCACAGTTACTTCTTGTAAGATCTTGCTATGTTCTGAGCCACCTTCTACTGTTTTACCCCATCCTTTTGAAAGAAGTTAATAGCCTCAAAAAATAAATTGAAATCTCATTTTATAGTAATTTACATCTAGACGAAGGTGCATAATCATGTATACACTCCCTAAATAAGATTTCAGTCATCCCCTTTTTTTTATACCCTCTTAGGTTATAAAATATTTGGCTTAATTCTGTGCATCAAATAATGAAATAACCATTTTTAGATGGTCTACATTTGGACATTTTAAGGGAATTGAAATGAAGATTTAAAATAACTAGGTAAATATTTTAATAATGATTATGATTTTAGAAAATGTATTTAAGGTTTAGATTATTTGTTTGAATTGATAACCTGTAGCTACAGCATCTAAGCCAGAATAATCACTACATGTAGACTCTGGCAGACAAACCTAAAAAATTTAAATGTAATCATGTGAAAAATCCACCCTCTATGAAATTCTATTCTTACCGGTCTAATGTGAGGATATGCTTCAAAATCCACTGGAGCTTCAAGCTTCATCAATGCAATGTCATAATTTTCAGTGTTATTGTCATGGTAAGGATGCATAATTACTTTCTGAACTCCAAGTCTAAGTCTTCAAAAAAAGATTATGAAACAAAAATAAAAGAAAATTTAATTATGTAAGGACAAAAAGATCTTACACAGGACTATCTGAACTAGTTGTCATTATGTTCTCCCAATACAACCTGCATAGACATGTTAAATAAAATATTCAATACAAAGATCAAAATTTGAATTATCATAATAAAAACAACTATTTTCTTCTGACAGACACAAAAAATTACTCATATTATTTTACCCTAAAAGTTGAGGCATCTCTTCCCCGAGTACAATGTGCAGCTGTTAATACCCATCTAGCATAAAAGTAAACTTTAATAATTAGTTATGATATTGACTATTTAATGCAGTGAGCTTGTTTGAATCTTATGATATTTTGAGTTTCATTATGAAAAAATTTGTGTTAATTATTTTAAAAGTGCTGATTTTAGTAATTTATATATGGTTAATCTTACATATTAGATAACAGTGAACCACCACACCATTGCTTTCCACCAACAAATACCTGAATTATCAATTTCTTGTGTTAGAATTCATTTGTGTTAGAATGCAATTGAAATGTAGTTTAATAACAATGCCAAACAGAGTATAAAATTTGAATAAGCTTGACAAGAATATGATAATATTTATGGTTCACTGATATTTACCATCCATGGGTACTCATTAACTTCAGTAGTTTCTCCACCAACCACTCTGCTATTTCTATTTGCCAGCCCACATCTAATGTATTTCAATATTTTAGTTATCACTGTAATCTGTTAAGTTCAATTTATTTAATTTTTTATTATAAATTATATAATGAATAGATGAAAGAAAGATCCTGTTTGGCTAAATGATGTATATATATTTTTGATTCTATTAAAACTTATACCTGCAATCTTCAGAACCTGAAAAATCAAGTAATTGCAAATAAAAGGAGGAGAGAATACAAAGTTTAATTTGAATACTAATTAGAAAAGATTTTTTTTTAAATCAATTAAAATTACCTTCTTTTAAAGATGTTTCAAATGTGAAATTTGAACTTTCACCTGAATAACATATTTTCATAAACCTTATACTTAATATTTCATTTGTATATATTTAAAATGCTATTATCATAAGTGTCATGTGAGCAATTTTAATTTATCACCTTGTATCTTACATATATATCCAAGTGATCCATATCTCCCATCACATGGTGAATCATACCATTTCCAATCTCCATTATATTGATTCTTCTTGTACTAAAAATGCCACATAAAATCAAGAACAAAATAAGTTATTTTTTATAGAAAGTTTAGTAAAGTTGTGTGAATTTTGAAAAAAGTTTTGCTTTTTTATTTTTTGTTTTAAAGTATAATTCAATAATTAAACACACCATACAAAAAATCAAAATGTGTCAAACAAAAAGGAAAAAACAAATATTGATATTTTATGGCAATTACTTTTTTTAATGATTAATTTAAAGAGAAGGTGAAAAAATACCAATTTCAGTTTATAATATTGTAAACAAAATTTTGATTTACCGCAATGCAATCTTCATCATTTCCATAATTATTTGGTTCACTATCATCCCAATTAGTGAAGTTGACTTAAATTAAACTTTACAATAAGCCTGTTATGTATGTATAAATGGATTGATGCAAACCATTTTATGATTTATAAAATAGTAAAGATATAGAAAGTAATGAATTTCATTTTTAGATATGTTCCTTTTAAAATTTAATCAAATAGAGTGTATAACCTGGAGAACCATCAATCCACACCCAGGATCCTTCCAGATGAATATCATGACCACCAATCCAAAAACCGGTTTCATTGGATTTCATCATCAGTTCTAAACAGAGAGAATCATTATAGCTTTAACTTATACCAGGTGCATTGCACCTAGCCACTAACGAATGATGGAGGAGGTCAAAAAAATAGTCTAAAATCATCACAAGACATTTTTAAGCTTTCCTAAAGATTAAAACTTATTTGGACCACCATTTTCATAAATATCTAACTTTAGAAAAAAAATGTATTACTTTATATTATGATAGTGCCTGCCTCCCTAGTATTTAGGGATCAAAGGGAAAGAAATGCAGAAAAAAGACAAAAGACCTATCAATACTTGAGTCTAAAATCAAAGTTGCCTAATAAATCCTAGGATATATGTAAAGCATCCTATAAATGGGAAAGCCAGTTAGTTGATTAGGCATTGTTATCATAAGCTACAGATAAAAAATATACTGTTTTATACATGCGGATTTAAAGTTATCTAATTAAAGTTAAAGGCTATTTTCACATTGGTTATCTTACACTGTTTTTGAAAATTGTAAAATAAATTCACATATCTTAACAACTTTTTATAGGGTATAGTGTCAGATGATAATCAATGTGATGTATGGACTAATGATCTTACCTTTAACAAATTCATTTTCTTCACATGTAATTATAGATGCAAGCTCCGAATTTGATTCCAGAGAAGAGCATGCTGATCTTGCAGTATACCAGTTTGTTTTGTCACTTAAAAGTTTGTAACATGATCCTGAATTATTAAACTTCATTAAATCATTATCACTTCAGTTTTTTGAAAATTTATTAGATTATAAACCAAATGGATACAACATAAGTAAATTCGATATTATTGTTGAAAGAGATTAATTTACCTGTTTCTTTATACTCAATCCAACCCTCTATACAATTTCCTAAATGTGAAAATTCTCATATACATATGTTAGAAATAAAATTGCATAGTTTTAATGTTATTTTTATCTAGTGTGTTCATATAAATTCAGAGTATACACCATTTTATTAAAAACCATGTACCTGTTAAAGTTGTAGTTGTTGTTGTTGTTGTTGTTGTTGTTGTAGTAGGTGCAGTGGTGGTGGTTGAAGTTGTAGTAGGAGCAATCCCACCTTAACAAAAGCAAATTGCAAAAATTTATATATTATTTTCATAATATGTAAGTAAAATATTTTATTTGAGGTGATTAACAATCAATACCTGGTAATTTACATACTGTTGGTAAAGTGCCAAACCTTCCATCACATGGTTTATCATACCACTTAAATTCTAATTCAACATTACTCTAAAAATTCATAGATAATAAAATATTTAATTTTAGTATAATTTCTTTATTATTACCATCATACAATCTTCAATGTCATCATAGTTATTTGGTTCACTAACAGCCCAATAGGTAAAATTCACTAAGAACAAGTAAAATGTTTAAGTTTTTTATTAAATGCATATAATGAAACTTATGATGCTATATAAAGAAATAATCACAAAACCTTTTAATACCTTGACTCAGGACAAGTATAAGATGAATTTTATTACACTACAAAGAAATTTAATGTTCCTATATCATCTTAGAATCAACATACCAGCAGACCAACCTGATAATACAAAATAAAATTGACCATGTAGCATCATATTTCCCCCTAATAAGCGGACTTTTGAAATTATAGGGTAATTTTACTAATAAACATTTATATTTGACCTAGAGATCCATAAGTCCACACCCAGGTTTCTTCAAGGTTTAGATCATTGCCACCCAACCAAAATCCATAGATTTCAGTAGAGTTTTTCATTAAATCTGAGAAGAAAAAAAAATTATGGATTATAACATCAAGATATTTTAAATTTTTACTTAATTAAATTTGAATAGGTACCAATAACAAATTCATTTTCTGGACTTGAGTAAATTGATACAAGTTCAGCATTTGTGTCCAAATCAGCACATTTAGATCTTGCTGTATACCAGTCAGTTCTTTCATTAGAAATTTTGTAACATGATCCTGAACATATTTTAAAATCCAAATAAGTTATAAAATTACCATTATCTTCAAACTTGTCTTACGTTAATTTCTTTCAGTATGATCATGAAATTTTTGTTTACAAGCAGGGACTATTACAAAAAATCGATTAGAATCTATTAACTGAACATATTTCTTTAATTTAAATAATTTTTCATATCATTTGACTAAACGAGGGATATACAGACATAATAAAAGGGAAGAGTAACTGCCATAGTAATAATTATTGAATTGTACCTGTATCTGGATTATGCACCCAATCATCTCTGCATTCATTCCCTAGAAAAATAAAAATCATAGCAGCATTACTTCTTATACTAAACCTTAGTTTATTACATATTTTTAGTTTGAAATGTGTGGTACAATCTATTCTGTAAATGTGTAGTTAGTGTGAAAATCCTGATATAAAATATATCTATTGAGTCTTACTAAGATACACATAACATCTTATTACCTGATATAGTTGTAGTGATATTTGTGGAAGTTGTAGTTACAATTGTAGTTGTGGTAGAAGTAGCTGTTGTGGTGGTTGTTGTAGTAGTAGAAGTTGTTGTTGTGGTGGTTGTAGTAGTAGTAGAAGTAGTTGTGATAGTTGTAGAAGTAGTTGATATGGTGGTTGTAGTAGAGGTAGTAGTAGTTGTTGTAGTGGTTGTAGTAGTAGTAGAAGTAGTTGTTGTGCTTGTAGAAGTGGTAGTAGAAGTTGTTGTGGTGGTGGTTGTAGTAGTGGTAGTAGTTGTTGTGGTGGTTGTAGAAGTGGTTGTTGTAGTGGTAGTAGTAGTTGTGGTGAAAGAGTTACAGAAGCCCATTCCAAATAAATTGTTTTTCTTATTTTGTTCTGTAAAAGTATAAAACAATCATAATATTAAAAAAGATTTTGGATAAAAGTAAAACATGGATAGAAAGCAAATCTACTACCTTGGAAATATTCTAATTTACACCTCTTTTTCTTTGCATCATACTCCCAAACCAAACACTTTGATTTAGCATAGCAGGCATCTGCACATTTCTCTGCTTTGTTAACCTTACCAGATACAGTCTTGCTTACAAATTTAGCAGTTCCTTGCATAATCTCACATGCTGAATCATAATAACAATAATAATTAAATTTTACAGAATTGCTTAATAATATAGAATGTAAAGCTGATATCTACAACACTGTAGATAAAACAGTAGTTAAGGATCTAAGCCAGTTTAATTTGAATTGATAATCTTTTTTTTATATATGACAAGGATTTAAACCAAGTTAAAATGTCCCAAGTAAGATTCATATACCTGCATTGGTAGAGATAAAATTGCAGTGTCCCATTCCAAAAAATGTTTTCTTCTTACTTTTTTCTATTCAAAAATGTAAATAACTATTTAATAGTGCATTTGTAAAACTTATATCATAAAGAAATTTTCTTATAGTAAACACAAAGCATTGTATTTATAAAAACTATAAAAAAAAATGAGTTTTTAAAATATGAAAAGTATATTATAATATAATAATAACTACAACTGCACAATGCAATGTAAGTTAAAAGATTTCTTTCTTAAACTGTATACTCCAAAACTGAATGAATGCCCCCAAGAATAAGTAAATTTAAGAAGAAAACAATAAGTGTTACCTTGGTATACAGTTGTTTTGCACTTCTTTTTCTTTGTATCATACTCCCAAACTAAGCACTTTCGTATAGCATAGCAGACATCAGCACATTTCTCCTCAGAGTTTAATTTTCCAGGTTCATTTTTGGTTACCAATTTTACAGTTCCTTTCATGACATCACATGCTGAATTACCTTCTGTAATGATAAGTTTTAATAAATTTTAGATATTAGTTCATAAAACTCTAAAAAAAAACCTATCATAAGTTCTAAGCACTTGACAAATTTTTTCTTTAACTTTAGACAAAACTTTTGTACAAAGAATTTTTTTATCATATAATGAATAGAATACTGGATGCCGCACACAAACTTTTTAAAAAGGTAAGTTTTAGATTTTTGGAAGGTTTTACCTATAATCAAGACCTCTCTGACAAGATAAGAACAGATTATTCAGTATGGCTTTGAATCTGATTAATATCCGCTGGATTAGAACCAATTCTCAGCCATACTAAAAAATTATGTATGTATAGCATCGTATTGCAGATAATTTTCCAAGAATATTAAAATAAAAATCATAACATTTGATTAAACCAAAATTATTTTGACATTCGCGGATAGCTGTTTATAATGCAATGTGATAATAACTATTCTGTCACCTTAATGAAATATTTGTTCTTTTCTTGCATTTTATAAAGTTTAAAAGATAAAGGGAAAAGTAGGTTGCGGGTAAAATCCGTAAAGGTTGTGTGTTTTTAGTTAAAAACAGTAGTAGAACGATAAAAAATTATGTTATAAATAATTGTCTATGGTTCTTTTCAATAAGAAATACACATATTTAGTGAATATTATCGTTCTACTACTATTTTTAAGCCTTAAAACACACACTTTTACGGATTTTACCCGCCACCTACTTTTCCCTTTGTAGCTGTATCCTGAATGTAAATTTACCTTGGGCATTTGAATTGGAAAAACTACACCAAACCACAAAAAGAGAAAATAAGAATCTCATTCTCTAAATTTGAAAAGTTATTTTGAATGAAGATTTAAAAATTTAAATTAAATCTATACTTACCCTCATCCTTTCAGGGCCAACAAAGATCTGAAAATCTAAAATTTTGCAAATAAACACTTTGAGAAAAAAACAAGTGTTTACCAATACAGCATAGATTTATTGAGAGTTGTAAATAGAGCATATCACTGCTTGAAAGAAACTCCGTTTTTAAATTTACTTCAGCATTATTTTTTTGTTATTATAAATAAAAAGGTCAAATAGCTAAGTACTGTATTTTTTAACTAGCGGCTACGCCCCTAGAAGCATCTAGGGGCACTTTACTTAAGGTAGGAGGAGGAAACGTCGACCTCATCCCATTCAAAATTTGAGAGGAGTTGAAGACACCCTCCCCCAAAATAGTTTAAAACCTTCTCAGGACCTATAAGAAGCTTAACTGTGAAGGAGAACAAAATCAGTTCAGCAGTTAGCGGGATCCTTCGGTAAAGACAAATAATACTTACTACTTTATATAAAAGGATTATTTGAATTCAAACAGAAATGGACTCATATGCTAAAAAAATAGTTAGCACCACAAAGTTGTAGATACCTGTCTAAGAGGACTCGATAAACTACGAGATCTTAACACACATTTTAGGCTCAATTTATCATAGTCTAATACTGTACCTTTAATAATTAATATAAAATAAAAGAACATACTTTTTGTTGATGCATTAAAAAACAAGGATGAGAACATAAAGCGAAGATCAAAAAATGATACATCCATACAAAGGAACAAAAAACGCATATGAAAAGCTCCATTTAGAAGTAGATTTATTTGTAAGTCCGATACAATTTACAATAATCTTCTTGAATATAAAAAGCTGTTTAAAGGGATGCTTCACTTATAATATTGGGTCTAATATTCCTACGATTCACAACATTGTAAAAACTATGATAAAAGAATAAAAATAGTTTAAAAATAAAATGTACTGGTAACTTTCTGGTTATAATCATAGAAATTATAGATTTATAAACTGTACTTTTTTCTTTAAGAACCACAATGCAAAGTTTAAATTCAAGTGACAAGTGGACCGTCGCTAAACGTATAAATGCTATGCTTTTAATAAAGCATTGATTAAAAGTACTTTTATAAAGTTCAAACATGTAAGTTTTGTACTTTGCATACAGCGTTTGAAACAAACAATAGTGGTGGTTTACCTTAAGGGGTCCATTGAAGCACTGAAACACCTTCAAACTTGAAATACATTTTAAAAAAATAGCAGGGTTAGATTTTCGTTTTTTCTTATTATTTTAGGTTAGATTATGAAGACCTGCAGGATAAGGACTTAAAAAATACCCGACCCCCAACACCCTAGTTCTATATTATTTCTTTTGAAACTAAAATTAAAAAAAGGGGTCAACAAACCCTCCCCCCCCCCCAAAAAAAAAATCCCCCCACAAAAAAAAATTTTCTTTTTAAACCTAAAATACGAAAGTACCCAAAATTTTAAGCCTATGATTAAGAGAAGGTTGTTATAAATTTTGGGTAATAGTGTAGTTTGTAGTCAAAAGTCCTTTTCCTCTCGAAATTCTGGGGAAAGTTTTTTATATCTTTGAATAAATTAACTCTAACCGCCCAAGATAAATTTTACTATGCAGTAAATTAGAAAATTGGTGAGGTAAATATTCTTTATAGTGTCCTCTAGGAGTGTAGCCGCTACCAAATCAAATTTAGTGTCTTCCCTTTCTTTGAACCGTTTTTTTGGGGGGGAGAGGGATGGAGAGGGCTTTCCCTGCAATAGAATACTTGTTCTTTAAATAAATAGTTAATGAAATATAAAATTGTGTGTATATCAAGAAAAGATGCCTCATTATAAATATTCATTATTTTAATACAACGGAAGTAGAATTTACTTGGATGATATAGCAGGAGAAAAATTGTCGTCAATTTAAGTTGCAATTTTCACCCGTATTTATCAATAGGGCCGTGTATCCAGTAGGAGGAAAGAGGATGGGGTATACGGGGGAGATCGTTATTTTAGCCCTCTACAGAGTTCACTTTGTTGTAAGATCCAAGTAATAAACATCCATTGTAAAAAATACCTGGGCAATTTTTTCTGTTCCAACCTTGAATGTTACTACTTTTATCTAGTAAGACTATAATTACCTTAGAAATCAATAGTTTATAAAAAAAAAATTAGACTGTGTAAATAGCATTTATAAATAATTATTTCATTTACACAAACAAATGTACATATAACCTTAATAATTATTGCTTTTTAAAACAAATGCATGACCTTATTAATTATTGCTTTTTTTCAAATTAAATGATTCATAATTGTCTAATTTGGCGAGAAAAAGCAACAAATAAACGGCGGGAGTGGTGGTTTCACCGTTGTGTCTCCAAAATTCAATACTGGAACCTATTAGAGAAGCTGTCATTTCATTCAAATTTTAGCGTTGTTCTTCTATTTAAAGTCATGGACCACATATATCTACATGTTAGAAGGGTGACGCAATTTTCAGATCTCAGTTTTCGCTAATTGATTTACTATTTTTCTCTGCAAGATAAAAGCGCTGCTTGCAAGATTGTTTGATTCGCTATAATATATAATGATGAATTTTTTTAAATCGCGAATATCTGAATATCTTGTCACCCTTCCAACATAACGCATGAATGCGTACAACCGCGATAAATGACATTTTATTAGACATCAAGCAGAAGTTTTAGGTTAGAATTTTTAGTTCCATAACCTCAAAGACATTCCTTCAAAAAATAGTATATTATTTCAATTACAATTTAGTTTTCGTTCTTTACTTTTCTCTTTAAATCTTTTGTTAATCTATAAAAAAAATAATAGTGTGTCATATTATATGTATATAATACTTCTAATTAAAGATTTAAAAATGAAACAAATGTTATAAATAGATACAAATGAAACGTTTTGACAAGGATTTGTAGGTGTCATTTTTACTGTCAAAATTATCATTTATTCAAAGTCCATTTTTTTTCATTGCAACTACGTGTATTCTAAAAACAAACAATTGAATAAATTATAGTTTACTAATAATTCGGGATTGCAGACCTAAGCGTTAGACTAACCACAGCGTCAGGCTAACATAAACTGTAATAAGCCATAATTAACCTAACCAATGGCTATTTTCAAATTCGGTGATTCCACGTCTACCGTCTTTCATTTTGGTAAACTTTTGCAAATTAAGATTCTTTTTATCTCTATTTCGGGGAAGAGGAGGGGGCTTAAAACTGAACAGTATGTTAATAATACTAAAAAAATCATTATAGCATTGTATTACAACCAATTTTCCATACATATTAAAATACAAATCATAATAGTAATACCAGTTTTGTTACATCGGGCCTTCGGGGCTAACAAAACTAATTTTAATCTAATAAGTTTTCATTTTAATATTCGTGGAAAGCTGTCTATAATACCATGGGATAATAACTATTATCAAACAGCCCTTGGTAGGTTTAGCTTTTGATTCCATGTGAATCATTTTTGAAATGGGTCAATTAATGATTTATACATGGTTTAAAAAAACAGTTAAAAAGAGATGAAATAATAATGTAAATTTATTGCTAAAAAATCATTAATACATACATTTACAACAAAATTTAGATGCAAGAATTGTAAATTTATTTGTACAAAGAAACATAAATATCCTAATCACATTAGTCATTTATCGCATCGTATCCCACAGATATTAAAATGAAAAATTGTAAGATTAAAATCAGATTTATTAGTCATGAAGGTCCGATGGCCCGGGCTAATGAAACGTGTACTAATTTTATGATTTTTATTACCTATATTATTCTTGGAAATTTGTTTGTAATACGATGCAATACATGAATTTTCAATTCCAGTATGGCTGAAAGATGGTTCATATCCAGCGGTTTCGAAGCTACACTGGAAAATGTAATACAGAATTTCATTACTGAGTTAACTGAAAAGAAATATATCAAGAAATTAAAGAATATTTTTGAGTTATATATTAGCAACTGATTATAATAGGTATTTCTCGCATCGTATTATAAACAGCTTTCCGCAGATATAGAATGTACACCTCGGGGCTAAAAAAAAACTGATTTTAATCTTATGATTGTACATTTTTATATTCGTAGAAAGCTGGATATAATGCGATGCTAGACATAGTTTTTTCGTATGGATGAGAACCGGTCCCTATCCATCGGATTCGAATGAATACGAGAAAAACAATTAATAAAAATTTTGAGATTATTCAATTATTGACATCAAGTTTAAAATGGAAAATAAAAAATATTTGTACAAAACACAGGTGTATTTAGAATATATTTACAAATACATAACAAGCGGCTCATACCCTATTCTATAATTTGATCCTGAGAAATGTAAATCATTCAATCAATATTAACGGGTAATCTATTACCAAAATTTAGAGTTTGTGATTTATCCAGAATTTCTCAGAAAGCCTTCAAATCTAGTAGGAAAAAAAGAGCCAAAATTTGCCAGCTATAGCTTGCAGTAATGTAGACAAAAAGAAGGACAGAGAGACATACATCTTACTACTTTATTGTTTACTAGTAGCTTTGCCCCTAGCCTCTTTTGGGCTTTGTCCCAAAGGTTTGATCAACATAATTTTTCGTATTTTAGATTTAAAATAAAAATAAAATAAATTATTTGGGGGGGGGGAGAAGGAGACTCAATCAAATTTATACGATACTTTGCAATGTTACGTAAGAGTCGCTGTTCGAGAAGAAAAAAATTCGATTTAGTGTGATTTCTCTTGGGAGGGTGGTGGTACCCTCCCCCAAATTAGTTATAAACTTTCAAAGGACTTATGAGAAGAGAACCCGATCGGTTCAGCGGTTAGCGAGATTCTTCGGTACAAACACACAGATAGACATCCTGTTACTTTAGTATAAGGATATGATGATTAATAGACTAGCATCTAATTAGTTATGTCAAAATTTACATGAATTATGACATAATGATAATAATCAATACAGTTTTTTAATTAAAATAACTTTTACTTTATCTTTTGATTACGTTAATCGGGAATAGTCCCTTTAGTGGCAACGCCCCTTAAGAGGCGATTTGTCGTAATTTTTAAAATGTTTTTTTTTATAGGTTATTTTAGATTAGGTTAGGTTATATTGAGTTAGGTGATTGCCCCACAGGGTTAGGCAATTGGTTAGAGCCCCCCAGATGGGCTAGAAATAGGAGAAAAGCTACTGTAAAAATACGAAGTATCGCCCTTTAAAGTGCGTTGCCACGAAAGGGACTATACCCCTTTAACCTTTCCAAATTAAATTTTGGAACATTTAGATATTACATTTTCTAAAATTATCAATAATCAAATATGTGCATTATTTTAATGACTATTAAGTTATAAATCACAGTGTTCTAATTTTTACAAGGATCACAACATCCATAAGTAGCGAAACTCAAAAAACATGGAATGGCAAAAGTGAATCAAGCAAGTGTTTAGTTTTCATAAAAAAGAAAGAGAGAGAAGGATTAAAAGATATTAAGAATGATAAAAAATCACGAATCCTGAATTAAAAATAATTTTGTCTTTTGTTGCATGAACCATCAAATATGTCTCATAATGGTGGGAATGTTGACAAAAAAAATCATAGATCTAGCTTTAATACAGCATGACCCTCAAAAAAGTATTTTTAAGCATCTGCAGCCCTTATTTCTCAATGAATTATTAAAAAATGCATATGTCCTTGTTCTCCATAGTATTCCACGTAAGTAGATATAAAAATATTTTTTTTACCTCCATTAACACCGGAGATTTTTAGAGCTAAAGTTTTGAAAAAGTGACTGAGAAAAAGAATTTTTTTTTGTTTCTCTTATTTTTTGGATGGTTATATTATGTTTTTCTGGCAATTGAATAATGAGACATAAAGAAAAACAAGTTAACTAAATATTTCTTTTTTATTACACCTAAAAATATCAATTTTTAATGGCAAAAAATACTACTGAATGAATTGATTATTTGCAAATTTTAGGTTATTTATTAACCCTTATTTATAGAAAAGGATTAATTATGACAGTTGCTCCGCCTACTTTTCTGACATCTCAATTATTTAATAAGGGGTAAATTGAGCTTTTTAGACTAAAAAATCATTATGTGTTATTTTTATTTTCTTTATAACTTTTTTGTTATTAAAGTTAGGATTGTGAAACAAAAACAATTTTCCTGCTATATTCATAGAGATTTATTTGGTTTTTTAATCTTAAACAATTTTGCCTAATAAGTAAGTTTTCAAAATATCATTAAACTAAAAAGACTCAAAAAATATGTGTAAAAAAATGCTTTTTACTAAAAAACTAAATTTTTTATTTCATTTTTGTATAAAGTTTCTGCTAGTAACAAAAATAAAAGGATTTCTAGCTTAATTTTGCTAAAAAAGTCGTATCATGTTAAAAGTTACTTTTTCCTCAGTCACTTTTTCAAAACTTTAGCACTAAAAATCTCCGGTGTAAATGGAGGTAAAAAAATATTTTTTTATCTACTTACGTGGAATACTATAGAGAATAGGACATATGCATTTTTTAATAATTCATTGATAAATAAGGGCTGCAGATGCCTTAAAATACTTTTTTGAGGGTCATGCTGTAGAAGCTGTGTGAATACCATTTCCTCACGGTTGGACTGACGGACAGACAACGTGAATTATAGAGTAGCTTCGCTTCTAAAAATTAAATATTATTTACATAATCTATATATTATAGAATAAAGGCAAAAAGTTTTCTTAAAAAAGAGCCTATATTTGGATATTTTAGAACATTTTCCCGATTTTCTGACACAACAAGAAGTAATACAAAAAAATGTATGTCATTGTTCTCTGTAAAAATACATTTATATTTTCAAAAAAATGCTCTGGGAAAGGAGTAGTGAAAGAAAAATTAGTTATAACTATTTCATTTTGTATGAAAAAATCTTAAAATATCAATATTAATTTAGAAAAAGCTTCTAAGTACTTTTATGAGTTTCAAAGATGAACTACTTTTAAGCTCCCCATAAAAGCACTTTTAGGAAACTGTTATTTTTCATATTTGGTTGTGTCAGAAAATCGAAAAGCCCAGTTTTATTATACACTAGCGGCTACGCCCCTAGAGGCCTCTAGTGGCACTTTAAATGTTTTTTTAAAATATGGTTATTTTGCGTTTGACGTTTATTTTTTCTTTCTAAAATCGAGAAATTTTTAAAAATTTAATTTCTCTAGGGAGGGTGGTGGTACCCTCCCCCAAAATAGTTATAAACCTTCACAGGATCTATGAGAAAAACCCTGTTAAGGAGAACCCGATCGGTTCAGCGGTTAGCGAGATCCTTCGGTACAAACATACAAACACACAAACATCCTGTTACTTTATTATAAGGATATAATTAAACTAGAGGCTGATAACTTGTTCATCACAGTGATCAATATTTGGACATTTTGATGATAAGACTAGTTTTCCCTCTTTAAACTCACAAGACAATTTGCCACCAAGATTTTCTTCAATTCTAAAACAGATGATGATAAAAAAAGCATTTTTCATAACTCTATTATTTGTCATAATTTGTAATTTTATAAACCTATTTAATCTTCTATTTGATCTTATTATTGTTATATCATACATTGGTAACAATAACTCTTGTAGAGTGTCAGAACTTAAAAGGCAGAATATTACTTTCTAAGTCTAAACGAAATTGTATATAAATTTGTTGCAAAATTGTGTAAATAAAAGGACATTATTTCACTTTTAGGATTTGATTATAGAGTTACCTTGCATATAATACTTTACCTTACCGAGATTCGAACCTCCTAGTAACAACTAACATACGTAATTAAAACTGACTTACCCGACAGCCAGATTAGACCTGAACAGATCCTGTTTGGAATCCTCGACCGTCAAGGTCAGTTCAGTGCCCTCTCTTCAGGTACACTCATTTACAAACATTTTTTCAAGGGATAATTTCTGTAGTGGGACAAAGTGTCTCAAAAATCAGCCATGTGACGTCATAAAAATGAGGGATTATCCATCTCTTTTTTAGGGGTTTTCTTCCCCACTTCTCCTCTCATCTCCCTCATTTTTATGACGGCACATGGGTGATTTTTCAAACACTTTGTCCCGCTACAATATTTCCCTTCTGAGGGATAAGATAAAGGATATATTATTACTTGGAGAATCCACCAGCTTTTTAGTTCTCTAATATAGTGAAACTTGTATCGGACTATAGTAACGATAACTTGCATTTACTCCCTTTACCTACTGGATGAAAGAACGATTTCCATCTTAGCAAGCTAACTTGACGACACTTTTTTCGACTGTCATAATATCCACTTATATTCTACAACCATTAATAAGAATTTGAACTCTAACACAATGGATAAAAGCCATGATTGTGTACCTATAAAGAGCTGTATACAGAGAAATAAGAGTTGGGGCAGAAGTTTTAAGTACTTACAGATCGACATTCTTAATCTTATTTAAAGCGAAGCTTTTCTATAATTATGGTCGGTCTATTCGTCCGTAATGGATATCTCTTATCGGTAATTTAGGCATGTTAGAATTGCTAAATCGATTGGCATGGTGATTCCTGTAGTTGTTAGGAACAATTTAGAAAACATAGCAACTCTAATAACTAATCAGAATGTTCGTACGTTCATTTAAAACAAGTTGATTTTTAACTTTTTAAATAAAAATATCTATGTGATTTAGTTAATACGCGAAGCATCTCAATAATCTAGTCCTAAAAATGTTTGTATGTCCTTAAACAGTATCCTGTATTTACGCAGTTTGCAACAATTTTTTTTTTAATTTAGTTTAGACTTAGAAGTTTATGTATATTCTGCTTATTCAGTTCTGACACTCTACAAATGTTAATGTTCGTTTGTCCGTTTTATCTTTCTTCGAATAACTTTTTTTTAATGCGTTGTTATGATCACAAAAGCCCTTGACCAAAGTTTGTTAATGATTTTCCTGGCTGTCACCTCTAGTCAATCGATCAGAACCCCGTCAATCCTTAAAAATAAATATATTTTTTCTGTCCATAATAATCTTATTGGTATTATCCCTCCTACGGGATTTTTCAACAAAAAAAAATAAAATAATTGGGAAAGATCTAATAAAGTGCAAGAATAATTGATTTAGAATAGTTTAGGTTAGGTTAAGTACAGAGAATAAAATAATATAAAGGAATCACATTAATCCTTAAGTGGTAAGGTTTTTTTTTGCTATGAAGCATAGGTCTTGGGATGGGTTTAATTTATATTTCTGGTCCCTGTTACCCCTTTGAATACAAAGTACCTAGATGCAGGGGCGTCCAAGCTTTTTTATTTTTTATTTTTTTTTGGGGGGGGTAAAATTGCAAATTTTTTATATAGGGGTAAATTTAAAATGGGGGGGGGGGGTAAAATGAAAACTATTTTTTTTTTGGGGGGGGAGAGGGGTAATCACCCCTTTACCCCTTCCCCTTGAACGTCCTTGCCTAGATGCTAGGGCGCAGCTGCTAATAAATTTGGTAATTTAATATTATTACCTTAAAAGGTAAGCACTTTCAGATTGATTCAAGGAGATTTCTATTTTCTTCTTTGGTGGAGGCTTCAGTTCCTGATAATTAGTAGTAGTAATACTTAAAAATTATATTTTTACTTTTAAATAAAAATGAAAAAAAATCGATATACTATTTCTTGGATGTTACACCAGATTTCCATGTTCTATAATAAAGTGAATAGTATAGCTGGCTAAAATAACGATAACCTATTCCTCTCCATTTACCCTATCACCTCTTCTCCTATTAGATGAACGAACTGACCAATAGATGATGGCCATGATAGCAACCTAAATGAGCGAGAATTTTTTCCCTGTCTTAATATCCACGTATATATTGTACAATCATCCATGACAAGTTGGTAGTATTTTTGTGATGCTTATAATTCTAACAAAGAGGAATACTTTCGGCAAGTAAAAGATATAAAAATGTATGAACCTTATTTTTAAAGACCAAATTATATGCAGGTCCATCTCTTTTCTCAGGAATTTTATCTAGAAAAAATATCATTATCAATTCGATTTATAATAATAATAATAATAATATATATTTCCTACAAGCCGCGGCTTCCTTTTAATATTCGTGGAAAATTATGTGTATATGATTTTTCAGTATGGCTGAGAACCGATTATAATCCAGAGAATATTTATCGGGTTCGAAGCCTTACTGGAAAATTAATTTCTAATCGTTCTTTCTACCTGAAATTAATTTACATTTTATCGTCCATCTTTAAACCAGTCGCGTGCATATGATTTTGCCAGGGGGGGTTTGGTATATTTCATAAGGGGTCGAAAAAATAAGGGTTTTTGACATGCTAATGCTTTGAACACTAACAAATGTATCTTGACTTCTAGGAAAGCTTTGTCCATTGCCTTAATTTAATAGATATTTTTGGCAAGAAAGGGGCGAAAATATAAGCTCAATCTCCCTAAAATTAGTAAAGCCAAAACAATTATATAAATCACTTTATGTAAGCCATACTAACGAAGGTAAGGGCCTGCTTGGATAAATTTAACTTACCTAATACTGATTCTTTGGCAAGGACTGTCTGTATCAAGAATTTTTGTGATAGCACTGTAAGATACATCTAAATATAAACAATTGGTATGTTATTTAGATGGTGTGCACAGGGTTCTGTAGGGGGTACGTCAAAGCGCATTAAAAAAATTGACACCCCAATGAAACCAAAATCGAGGGGAAAGGCTGATCTTAAGGTGTGTGTAATTCAGACAAGAGGAGTGTAATTTCATTGACAGGGGGTGGATCCACTACCCTAGTTGTCCACCATCTTACAAAATTAACAGATGTTGAAGTCCAAAATATGTTTTACTAGAGTTGGCTCGATATAACTATCTCACTATTGGCTAGTTTTCTATAAGTACATATCTATTTATCTATTTCAATTTTTCTCCCTCGCCATTACTATCTAAAAGAAAGAAGTAAATATTTAATATTTTAAATGATTTTAAAAATATTTCTTCAATTATATTTTTTATTTACATTACCATCACCAAAGGGTTAATATGATTAAAATTTTAGTTTTAATATTTGAACACTACGGAAGTGTCGCCACAATCGAATTCTTTTAAAACAGAGTTTTCTTTGATTTTCTATATTATGAACGTATATTTTTTGTTTATTAAATCAAGATTAAATACGTCAATGTAATTCAAATATCAACATGGATTGAAAAACTTTATTCATTCCATAAACAAATAGAATAAAGGTTTTATCGCTTTGGTCAATGAGAATTTAATGAGGATTATTGGAGCACTATGAGTTTTGAACATATTTTCCTTGGAAAACTTGAGCTCATTTATAGACATTTATTTCCTATATAGATCTGACATGGATCTTTAAGCAATATAGCAGGCTGTTTTGTAAATGTTAAAAATTGGAAGAATCTATTAAATAAAAGTTATCGCAAATATACTTAGTAAATGACTGGTATATTTTCACGCTTTATTGTTTACTAGCGGCTATGCCCCAAGAGGCCTCTAGTGGGACTTTAAATGTTTGGTTTTAAAAAAAATAATAAGACACTTTGCAATGTTAGTCTTTAGGAGTCTTTATTCGAGAAAAAAATACGATTTTTGTGATTTCTCTTGGGGGGGGGGGTGGAGGCTGGTACCCTCCCCCCAAATAGTTATAAACCTTCCAGGGACCTATGAGAAGCTACCCTGTTAAGGAGAACCCAATCGGTTCAGCGGTTAGCGAGATTCTTAGGTAAAAACACACAGACACACAGAAAAACATCATGTTACTTTATTTTATTGTTTATACCTTTTCTGTAGTTTCCATCAGTCTTCTAAGTTTTGTACTTCTATAGGTTGTCTGTGGATTTAAAGCAAGCAATTCAATTTTCAAAATATCTTATTTGTAATATATTTTTTTAAATATATGATTTTAAAGGGAGTGTGAACGTAAATATTTCTCATCTGATTATCAAATCTTAACATTTTCTAAGCACATTTCACTACACTGATCAACCAAAAACGTCCTATTAACAAAAATATCCAGAAATAAAGCCTTGATTTTATGGTATTTTGGAAGGGAAAAAGGAAAAACCAGGGAAAATCTTAACGTTTTTGTTTCTTATAATGTTTGTAGGAATATTTAACTTGTCATATATAGTTGAAACAATTTACTTACTGTTAAGGATTTATTTTATGATATAAAATTGCTAATTAGATTTTTTAGAACGTAGTAATTAGGTAATAAAGACCTATTTTAAATTCGTATTATTGACAAAAAAATACCCCACTGTCTACAAAGGGTTGAATCTCATAGGTTATTTAAAATAAGAATATCCCTTTTTATTGTGTTGGACAATAAATAACCCACTTTCGAGAATTAGTTTGCACTTTTATCAGACTGTTTATGAAGAAATATTGCGTCTTTATTATTTACAAATTTGTAATTAAAGGTGGGCGAGAGATGGGCCATCTAAAGTTAAATGGATACTAATAAAATAACCTGTTTCTAGCTTTGTTATTGTATTTGGTTTTCAATAAAAAATATTGCTTATTTTATCAATTTCTAAGTAACTATACATTGGTTTAAAGCAAGGATTATGTTAAAAGTCAGCTTAACCGTTAGGAAAAATCCAGAACTATGTGAAAAAGTTTAATTTTAGCTATAATGGAAGAAAAAAGCAATTTAATGCACATTTTATATAATACGGAAAATTTCTTCCTTTCCCTTTACCTTATTAAAATCGTCGGAAAAAGCCGTTTTTTAAGCAAACAAAAGCGCGTTTTGCTCTATCTGTGAGATATTATGAATGAGATAATGTTAAGATTTGATATTAAGATGAGAAAAATTTACGTTCACAGTCCCTTTAATGAAAAGAAATTATTAGACCCATTTTTAGAATTTAGAAGTACTTATATATTATGAAACATTTTATTTCTTTTTAAATTATTTTTAAAATCGAATTTGTCCCTGAGCTCCAATCAGCTTGAATTCTAGACATAAATAAAAAAAATTAAACTATGATAGTCATATAAAATTAAATGTTTTGAACATCGTTTTATAAACTAAATCTATGAATTAATGTTTTATGAATCCTATTCTTTTTTGGCAGTATCCATATAACCTTTTGAATTTTAAGTTTTTAAGCTGGTTAGGAGATACAACTCTAGAATGTTCATATTATATTTCTATTTAATTGTAGGGGCCTAATAACATTTCTTATTAGAAACTTATTTTTGGTTAATCTAATGGATTTATTTTCAGATTATCATGTACTTTAATATGTTCAAATTTGTAGCTGGCTAAAATAACGATCCACCCCCTTTACCCCATCCCCTCGCCTCCCAGGAGGAACTAATTGACCAATAAGTTATGTCCATGTTAGAAACTCCTATCATAATATCCACGTATATTTATACATCCATTATTAATCTACACTAGATCCACTTACCTTTAGCTTCAGGATTAAGGGTGACAACGCATCTTTGTTGGTGATCCTCATCTATACTTGATCTGCCATTACCAAATCTGTTCAGCTTTTTAGATTTTATGGTTTTCCTCAAGAAATCGTTTGCATGGTTTAGCATCTGAAAATTAATTAGATTATGTTTCAGAAAGAAAAAAAAGTGAAAGTATGCATACATACCTTTACCAAAAAGAACCTTATTTGTCATCTATTCTTTTGAGTAGCGAAGCATCTCTGTAACTTACTTTGTCTGTCCGTCATTCAGCCAGTCCGAGAGTCAGTCAGTCAGTCCGTAACGCTATAAGGGAAATTTGATTGCAGAATTTTTAAGTAAAGATTCCCATGAAATTTGCGCATTTAGTCTATACATTGTTTTGTCCGTCTGCATTTCGGTCATGCTTCAAAATAAATTAACCTTATTTTAAGGCTTCGTGATTTTCTTAAAGTTTCTGTTCTGAGAACCGAGCTCATAGATTCCATACTTGTTATGGATGTTGCTAAACTTTTGTGAAAAATAATTTTACAATAAATCTTCAAGAAAAAATATACTTACACTAGTTTTGATTTTTTGATCAAATTCAGTTTTTTGTTCTGAGAGCTTGACCCATATATCTGATTCTGTCTAAATATATTTTTTAGTTTAAACAGTTATTATAGATATTTAGCGCATCGCATTATAGAAAGCTTTCCGCGGAAATTAAAATAAGCTTAAAACCAGTTTTGTTAGACCCGAGGGGCAGAAGTCCTATGCTAACAAAACTGGTATATATCGTATGATATCTATTTTAATATTCGGGGAAAATTGAATTTAATAACATGCTATATATTTTTTAACATTTTGTTTACAATTATTGGGGATGTACGTACATTGTACATACATAAATTTTTCGGCCAATTTCTTATTTCTTTATATCCCTGAAAAAAGCTACTTTATAGTTCTGTATCTGACTGTTGACTGGTGACCTGAGTATTATTGCTAAACCATCAAAATAGAAACATTTGAAAAAAGGACAATATTGTGAAGGTCACTCTAACAAGATTTTCTTATAGTTACACTGATATTTGTACTAACCGGGGTCTGACGAGCAAAACCCATTATTCTTTCATTTTCCTTGTAGATTTTTTCTCTTTTATTTGCTTTTTAGTGGCTACGCCCCTATAAGCCTGTAGGGGTAATTAAGGGGAAAAATACTTATAATTTTTTTTTTTAAATTGGGGGATGATTTATCTTTGGAGGGTGGAGATACCCGCCTCAAAATAGTTATAAACCTTCCTTGGACCCAAAAAAAGCTTCACTGTAAAGGAGAACAATATAGATTCAGCGGTTAGCGAGATCCTTTGCTACAGACAAAAAAAGGTTACTACTTTATACAATAGGATTGGGCATAATGCTCTATGTCTATGGTCTAGTACGTATTTTTATTGACGAAGCCCAATCTGTCCCACTGCACTGTGAGGAAGACGATTCCCTTTTCTCACATCTCTTTTGAAGAGATTTTCTTCCACCACGTTTCCCTTTTTCTTTTCCCTTTATATGACGTCATATAGGAATCGTCTACCTTACAGATGGGCTTCGTCATTTTTATTGACTCGACATTTCAAGGCCTATAAAATGCTATGAAATAGAAAAAATCTTTTTAGGATCTTTTGAGGATAAACATCCTTTTGACATCAAAGCAAAGAAAAAAGTGCAAAATATTGCATGAAAATTTGCATTAAATTTTTTATGCAGTTTCCATTAACTCATGAACAGAAAAATAATAGAACTGTCCATGCCTTGCCTAGACTTGAATTCTTTCTGTTAAGCTAAAGTGCCAAATGGTTCTAAAATTCATTGTTTTATGCAATTAATTTGCTTAGTCTTATAAAGTTATTACATAAAAAAAAATTATTTCATTTCTTTTCATTTTGATTTGAGTGTATCAATTAAATTAACAGGATTTCCATCAAAGTGCCTTTTTGAGCACAAATAATCTTCCGATTCCCCTTCAGGTTAGGTCATATTATGTACCACAGGTGTTGGTAGGCATAGTGTAGAAAAACCCCCCTTTGAAAAATAAGGGGGGTTGAATGCTCGACAGGTCCTTTTTGGAAGCAACTTAAAAGTATTAACTTTCAACAAATTATTTGCATCAACACTTATATAGTAGCTTTACTTCTAATAGGTAGGACCAATCATAATGCCCAATGCAAATTTAATAAATTTTGTGAAAAAATGAATTACATCAAAAATCAAGAATTTGTCTGACTTTGTCAAAATAACAATGAATTTAATAATTTTTTATCATAATTTTTTCACATTTACATTGCATTTTTTAATTAACACTAAAGAAAAATCTTACGCAATTTTTTAAAGTAATAACATTTAAGATGACTAACTTAAATTTGACGAGTAGCGAAACAAAAAAATAAGGGAGAAAACGCATTTTTAAAGAAAATGTCCTTTTTGTACTGTAATTATAATCATTATATTATAATTATTACAATGAAAACTAAATTCTTAATAATAATTAGGGATAGTTAACAGTTTTCGGGAAAAGATTTAACACACTAACAAAACTGGTTTTAATCTTTTATCTTTTTTATTTTAATATCCATGGAAAGCTGTCTATAATACGATACGATATATAACTATACTCTGTTAGGAAATTAATGTTATCATATATAGATTGTTTTTAAGAAATCCATGAGAGTGTTGTTTTGTTTTGAAAATATTTTGTCAGGACACTTGTCTGCAGTCGTGGGAAAATTTTGATCTCCGTAATTATTTGATTTTCTTGACAAAAACATAGGATGTTACGTTGGTTATTTTCCACAGAGATTTAGTCATGATCAAATGAAAAAATATATCTTCTATTTCAAAGTAGAATATTTTGTTTGTTTCAAGGAAAAAATGGTTTTAAGCTTTTGTATTCCCGTTGTAGAGCGGAGCCCCTGAAGTCTAGAAGTGCAGCCGCTAGTCCTAATACTAAAGAGTTAAGCGTATTCTGTATGGTTTTCATCCAGAAGCAATTGTCAGGGACGTAGTTACCCTGAAACGTTTTTTTAGAAAAAAAATGTTATCACTTTTTGTTGTGTTTAAGTAGTATTATGATTATGTTCGAAAAGATGCAAAAAAATTATCAAAAAGCCTCACCCTTTATATGTTTGTTTTGAATTAAAGTCATGAAAAGTGTTACAAAACTTGAAATTATTGAATTAATATATGTTTTTTTCTGTTTTTCTTCAACAGATTATAATTGATTTACATTTTTAAGCTTCGTGAGCCATTTATTTAATATTTTTTAAAGGAATTCAAATTTATTTCATTGGCTAGTCCCTTTATTTCTATACAGTTTAATGTAAATAATTTTCAACTGGATTATTATTTTTTTGGCACCACCACCTTTACTTTGCATAATACTTGATTATGACAATTCATTAGAAAGCAATTTTATTGTCCCTGAAAGTTATACAATAAATAGAGGCGAAATAGAGAAACTAAAAAGCTAAGACGTCCTTGTGCTTTTAGTTTTAAAGACATATTATCAAAGTTATTGTGTGCTTGAGAGTTAGTAAAGGTATCCATAAAATGTAGCTTTAATTTAAATATTTGTTTTACATAAAATTTATCTCTAAAATATCTATAATACAAAGTAGCTTGATGTCTGTCTGTCCGTCCGTCCGTCCGTCTGAAGATTAAGATCTCGGTAACCACTGAACCGATCGGATTCTACTCTTCAGGGGATATACCTACTGGTCCTGTGGTGGTTTTAGGCTATTTTCTTGGGGGATGGGACACCCCCAACCCCCAAAAAACAAAAAATTCCCCCCCGATTTTTTTTTTTTTTTGCAGAACATTTCCTTGGTCCTTTTTTTGCAGAACATTTCCTTGGTCCTTTTTTTTGCAGAACATTTCCTTGGTTCTTTTTTTTGCAGAACATTTCCCTGGTCCTTTTACGAATTTCGCCTTAATTTTTTTATCACATCTTGGGGCAAAGCCCCCTAGAGGCTAGGGGCGAAGCCGGTAGTTTACTTGTATTTCACCATTCTATTTGGGTAATTTATCCGAATAGGTGTTGATACTAAATTACTATTGGAAAAATTGTGGATATTCAAGTACTATTGAGTCTCGGGTTCTAAGCCAGCTTTTTTTTATATTTTGCTTTGATTATATTTTTATAAAGTTATCTAAAGTGATAAGACATTGGCCAATAATTTGATTTTGATGTACATCTGCATTGATGATACATAAAATTACCCCTTCTGTAGATTACAATTAGTGGTTGTTAAAACGTTTGGACACTCATAATAAACTAAGCAATTAAAATTCAATAAAAGTTCCTAAAGTTGTTAAACCAACAATAAAAAAAATGGTATTATAAAACTTTGGGGACTAGTGTAATAAACAGACAAATGTTCCCTCCCTCTCTGATTTTTATACTTTACCTGATTTCTAACTTTAAATTTAGACTCGGCGAAGCCCATTTTATATCAATTCTGAAAATTAAATACATTGTTTTACTGGTTCTAAAATAATTAAAAAACAATAAGAATTTAAGTTAATAGAAATATATATATTATTACTTGGATGTTGCACCAGATTTTCATGTACTCTGATAAAGTAATGCTCTCAGCTTGCTAAAATAACGATCCACCCCGTTAAACCCCTTTACTCCATTTCCTCCCCTCCTACTGTATGAACGAACTGACCAAAAAAATGAGGTCCGTTTTATCAAGCTAAATTGACGACAAATTTCCCATGTCAATATATCCAAATATATCCTTTATCCATTTTAACAAGAATAGTTTTGAGTAGGCGTGTCTAAAAAAAATTAGGTTTGTAAATTAGAATTACATAAAATAAAAATTAATTAAATCTATCATAAAGAATCTTGTTTAGTTATATATTTAAAATTTCTTTTAAATTATAAGATTTCTGAAAATTATTCTCATGAATTTCATATACACATTTCTTTAAGTTTATACAGTTTTAATTGGTTAATATAATTAAATCATTTTCCAGTATTTTTCGAAACCGATTAATATCCGCTGGATTAGAACCTCTTCTTAGACACACTGAAAAATCATGTATAGCATTGTATTACAGACAAATTTTCACAAATATCAAAATAAAAATCATTAAATTAATACCAGTTTTGTAGCCCGGTATAATATGATAATTTTTCATTTTAATATCCCCGGAAAGCTGTTTATAATGTGATGCCATAAATAACTATTTATCATTTTTTTTATATTTCAGTAAAAATTTCTAATGTTTTCTTTTGGTTGAATGTTGTACTTTAAAAATAACACAAATTTTATTTATTTGATAACTTTTTTAATGTTTAAATCACACACAAAAATCTCGTGACTATTATTAAAGGCTTGGCTTAACAAGGGTTTATGTTGAAGAGTAAACTGAGATAAAAATGTTTATGCCAAACCAACTAACTCAAGTCAGGCTAGGTTTTAAAAATATTTTTATTTCTTTTTTTTCCTGCGTAATAGCTTAGATACCAGGATATTAAGGAATAAATTGATATACATCCCCAATGATAATATACTAAATTATATGATCTCTAGATTACACTTTATGTTTGATACGTTTAAACACTGTACTTGATTAGCCAACCAATCAAATTCACAACTTGCCAAAGTTGTTGAGTCAACAAATAAGACAACGTTATTATCAAACTTAGGGGACTAGTCAGGGGAGTCCAATCTTTTTTTTGAGGGGGGGGGGGAAATTTTGTAAAGGGGGGGTGGGGGTTATTCGTTTTTTTTTGGGGGGGGGAGGGTAATTTAAATTTTATTAAATATTTAGTATTAAAAATTTTTTGTTAGATATTTTTCATTTTTGGGGGGGGGTATTTACCCCCCCCAAATTGTTTTTTGGGGGGGGGTAAACACCCCCTCCTAACTGATTGGGAGTGCCTATGACACCCCCAGGGTAGGGGTAAATTTTAAATGGGGGGGGGGTAATCCCCACTTTACCCCCCCCCCTCCTTGGACGTCCTTGGGACTAGTGTAATAAACATCTCCCTGATGATAAAATGAAATAGTTGTCTGTATTATATCCCATTGGCAAAACCCGGTGTATGCCGTTGGCTCAAGAATAATCCTTTATTTAATTTCAAGTGATTCATTTTTGTTTTAAGACTAAATTATTTGTTTAAAGACTGCGTTTGTTATGCCTACTACTTTTACGTATTATGGAGATGACTGACTCAACCTACAAAGACTGCATTTCTTCATTTTTTTTTTCTCAACAACAAAAAATCAATAGTATTGAGTAAAATAGTTAAAAAGTAAAGTATATGAAATATGGGAGTTATTAGAAACCTGAAGTCTACACTCCCACTTATAATTATTGCATGTCTAATTTGCATTTAAATCACTCTTTTCAAATCTAGTATACTTTTTATAAAAAAATGTATCTTTTTTTGAGATGTACAGTCTTTTTTTTCGGCTTGGGCAACAATAACAATTCTTGAGAGTAAAGATTTTCATAGTGTTCATACAAAATAGAAAAAAAATTCCATTGCTATGAAGCTTAAAAAACTGATATGTATTTAGATTAAGTTAGGAAATATAACACAAAAAATAGAAGATTTTTAGTGAAGATTCGGAAGATTTCTGTTAAAAATTCTGGGGCCTTTTATAATTTTCTGTTGCTTTAATTTTAGAAACACATTTGTTTTATGTAATTTTTTATTTTGGACATTTCTTCTATGGTGGTGGTATACGACCTCTTCACCCTCATTCACCAACCGCTAAATAGCCTAAACTTATACTGAGATCTTATCAGACAAACAAACTCACACACACATTTAATTTGCAATACTCAACTTGCGGATAATGAGTTTTTTAGAGTAGTTTTTTCGCCAAAAATTCATCAGTCTTCTATTCTAAATAGCAAAAGAGAAAATCCCATTTCTCCCATATAATTTTTCAAAAAGTTGCTGACCTAAAAAAAAGTTGTATCGATGAAACATCTTTTTTTTCAGCATGCACTGTTAACACTTAAAACTAAGAGCAACGTATTCATTATTATTCTTGATTCTAACTAGTAACTATACTATAATATGAAGTTTTTGTCTGTAGCTTAAGTTTTTGATAACCAATTAACCGATTGGGTTCTCCATTTTAGTAAAGCTTCACATAGCTCTTGGGAAGGTATTATGATATCTAAAATTTTTAGGTATACATTTACAGAATGATATTTTTCTTCCCTTACTTTATCCCTTTGAATACAAAGCATCTATATGCTAGGGGCGATGTCGCTAATTTGCATTCAAAACAAGCAAAAATATTTCACAATTTTTCATATGAATCAATACACAGCATCAACTAAACAAAGTTGTTAAGTTCTCATTGTTGGTATCATTCAAAGGGATAAAAAAAAGATAGGAAAGAAAAGAAAAGAAAGAGAAACAATGGAAGATAGTTATAATGATAAAAATCACGAAATCTTCATCGAAAATATTTATATTTCATTTTTGCATGACCCATGGACTGGCAAATAAAATAAAAAGATAATGATACCTTTACAAAAAAATGAACAATCTATCTTTAATCAGCTTTTACCAGCAACGAAATTAATTCTAAAAAAATCACGAAACTTATGTGTAATTTTCAGGTTTCATGAAATTTACAAAAGTTCCAAAAATTAGAGAACGTTGGTATAGATTTTGCCTATTAATTTTTTTAAATGCAGCTTGAATGCTATCTACAGGGTGCGCCACATAAAACCGGACTTTTTCTAATTTGTGAACAAATGAACATAAAATCGTCAATTTTAAAGATTTTATTAAATTTTAAAAACTGGGAAGCTAACTAGGTATATGACTATTAGATCATTCAATAAAATCGCCGCAAGGATCAATCACCGCCTCCACCCGCCTCCTCAACCGCCGGCAGGCCCAGGTAAAAATGTACCTGTCCAAGCTGGCGAAGTTCTCCTTGATAGTGGCAATAATGGAGGTCTTTATGGTATGGGCACGTCTATTGGTACATGCTTCAAAGTAGCTCCATGCCCAAAAGTCCATTGAATTAAGATCGGGCTGCTGGGAGGCCCCATTTCCTTAAGAAAGTGAGTAACCGCAGGATCCATATTCACCTAAATACCAAGCTGCCCTTCAACACGGCGGCTCTCATTTGGGCCACAGTTGAGCTAGAACGACGTTCTATACCTTTTTGGAAATGGCATGAAGATTAAGCTAGGGTTGTAAGCGCAATACATAGTCAAAAATGAGTTTTTGACTTCCATATGGGTCTCTAACGTCGAGAGTCGAGAAATTTTCACGATTTTTGACGTTTTTGTCATCTCTAAATCTGCCACGTTTCACTTTGCCGTAGTATTACAGCCAAGCCATTTTAGATAAAGAGCTCTAGTCTTTTCTAGTGTCTTACTTATGTATCTAACAGTATCCCCAGCAAGTTGCATAACTCTACCTCATCTACAAATGGGCTGAGGTCCGATTTAGTGGGCCCTAGTCGAGAATCAATATTATAGCACCAGCGCATTTCGAATCTGCCTTGTTAAACATAAGCGCCGCCAGCTTGGAGTACGAGCCAATCTTCGTCTAAAGATTTTTTTGTGCTAAAAGGTCACTACCTAAGCTTTTTATAGTGGGGTCAAACGTCCTGATTGGTCAAGTAGTTTTGACGCTATTGCCGTTTTAAAAAAGTCCGGTTTTATGTGGCGCACCCTGTATAATGTCAAATGCATTGCATACACCATTTACAAATAATTTTCAATTATCACGCAACCTTAATAAAAACCATCTTAAAAATAATTAAATTACTCCAACAAAATCCACCTAAATAGATTAAAGTTTTTATAATAATAAAAAGTAGGCACCAATTACAATCTTTAGATTGTAAAACAAATATACTTTAATGGAAAATTAATCAAGAAAACAAACAAATTAAATCCAATGGAAGAAATTATTTACTTTTATGGCCCTTACTTATTTATTAAAGTATAATAATAGAGTGGGCACGCGCTATATGTATTATGTAACCTTTCCCACAGGGCGGTGACCATGTCCAGATAATGTATTTGGGTTTTCACCACTTATACATCTTTACTTATACATTGATTATCCAACCAAGTCAAAGTCATCCATTATTTAAACACTAGTTCCCACAGCTGCAAGATTTTGGCACTTTCTAAATCACAGTCGCAAACAACTTAAGTAGCCGAGGGTAAATAGATAAAAAAAAACAGCTTGAACAGAAGTTTTTTCAGCATGGCTTCGAAACCGATTAATATCCGCATGATTAAAACCGGTTTTCAGCCATACTGAAAAATAAAGAGATAACAATATAGTCAGTCTTCTACGAATATGAAATAAGTTATAAGATTATTATCAGTTTTGTTAGCCATGGACTACGGCCCCTCCAGCACTAACAAAACTGGTGTTAATCCTATAATTTTTAATTTTAATATCTGTGGAATCTGTCTACATTACGATGCGAATAATCATTATACATTATTGTTGAGTTTCCATTTTTTATGTAAAGAATTATATATTGAACCATTATTGTAAAAGAATAAAATTCAGGGATCTTAAGGGATAAGAAAATTTACGATTAAATGATATACATCCACAATGATGATAAACAAAATTACTCATTCTGTGCATTAAATATTGGTTGAAAAGTTTGGACACTATTATTTCTAAACCAACCTATCAAAATTCACCCATTGTTTTTGTGCTTTGTGTGGCTTTAAAACTTTGGGTCCTGATAATTCCTGAAACTTCCTAATCCTTGTGCCGTTTGTTTGTTCATTATATATCGATTCAAATTAAAATATTTGGACTTCTTCTTTTTTTCTTTTGCCAAAAGTACTGATAAACATTTGTGTCTCAATAGTTATTTATTGCATCGAATTATAGACAGCTTTCCGCGGATAGTAAGTGACAAATATAAGTTTAATTCCAGTTTAGTTTGCGGACAAGTTCCAATCCAGCAGATATTTATCAGTTTCAAAGTCATACTGGAAAGGATTCATCAGAAAATCTGTTCTTTGCTTATTATTTCTAAAACTAAATTTTCTAATGATGACTAAGAAGATTAGGTTTTTCCATGATACCATGAACCAATAAATTTAATGATATCAATGTTTGTTTAACAGAGAACTTTTTATTTGTTTTAATTGGTACCACAGTATTAGTTTGGTTTAGCTCTTATTGCACATTATTCCATACAAAAATCCACGTATTATTTTTGCAATAAAATATATGGTTTTGTTTGATAAAAGAATAGTCGGGTATAGTACCTTTCGTGACATCGCATCTTAAGGGGCGTTTCGTCGTATTTACACAGTAGCTTTTCTCATATTTCTAGCCAATCACCTAATATAACCAAACTTAAAGTAACCTATCCAAAGCTACTGTGAAAATACGACGAAACGCCCTATAGATGCGATGTCACGCAAGGGACTATAGCCGATTAGTCTTTTTCTGTAAAGCTTCCCTCTTTGGAGCTAAGCCCTTGGAGGCTATAGTCCAAGTTATCTTGCGAGTTTTTACTATTGAACCTAATAAAATAGTCCATAGTTTGTTTTTATTTATGTGAAAGACAGGGGGGTTGGGCAAACAAGTCCGCACTTTTTCCAACTAGTTTTAAGTTTTGGCAGGTCAACCTAACAAAAGTTTAGGTAGGTCTATTGGACTAAAAATATATTTTTCAATAACTTTTCAACAGAGTCTTTAGATTAACCTGGGAGGGGTAAAGACACTAAATAATATTTTCAATGCTAAATTATAATTCTTATAATACTTATTACAGATAAAGACTTATATGATTGAACAGGCTATGTTGATGAAGATTATATCTTCAGTTTTCTTGGACAGGTAGTCTATCCCATTTCAATAGCTGTAATAACTTTAATACCAACCTCTATCAGTTTTATAAGTCCAAGTTTTTCATCAGGTACCAAGGTAAGTATCATTTTCTCAAATAAAAAAAAATTAAAAAATTCTCAATATATACCAGATATAAAGTTGAAAGTAAAGGAATTCTTCAGATATATATAAATATGGATATATACCTTCTAAAATATGTAGCTGTTGGTAAATTACGTCTTTTCTTCTGTAAATGGAAGTTGAATTTGATAACCCAATTTTTTGCTTTAGATTTAAAAAGAATATTTTGTAAAAATTTGCGGAGGGGGTATTTTTTTCAATTTAGTTTTTAGAAATTAAATTTTTTTAGGGGGAAAGGTAATTTTTCTATATGCGATTTCTCTTGGAAGGGTGGTGGTAACCTCCCCCATTATAGTTATGAATCTTCTCAGGACCTATGAGAGTCTACCTTGTAAAGTAGAACCATATCAATTCAGCAAGATCCTTTAGTAGAAACAGACAAATAGACAAACAGACAGACATCCTGTTCCTTCCTGTGGCTATTTGTGGAATTTCATTCAATATTTCAGAATGCAAACAGGTACCTCAATTGAAGGCCTAGATCTTGTCTATTTTTGATTTCTTAAAGATATAAAGTAAATATTTCAATATATTAATTTAAAATCATGGAAGGCACCAATAAGAACATAAACCAAGTTCTTAAAACATTTCTTGAATTTCAAAGTTATTGTGAGAATTGCATTCTTGTTAAAGGTCTTAAAACATGCCTGAGGTAACAGATAGTATTCAGTAAAAATCAAGTATTTATAACACCTATAATTTTAACTAAAATTGATTTACTATTATGTAGAACTTTCCTGCATGCTAATGATGATCTTGAGATAAAGGATGAATATTTTCTTCTGCTACAAAAACTTGATGACATTGAACTATTTACAGCCTGTGGATTTTTAAGTTGACAGAACAACCTTATTTTCCATACTTTGCACAGTTTTAACATATTTTGTAATTCTCAGTGTTATTCAGTGTTAATTTATTTGTAAACTATTAGCTACGCTGTTAAAGGCCTCTTGGGGCACTAGATGTGGGGTGGGGGGGGGAGTACATCAGCTCATTTACAATTTAAATTTGAAAGTAAAAAAAATGTTTAGAGGGAAATTTTTTCTTTGGACAATAATTAATTGGATTCTTGGAAAGTAATAATTATGAATAACAGATGGAAAGAAAAAAAGACATACTTAATAAATTTTAAGGAGGTTTAGGGAATTTTTTTCTGGGGTTGGTTTCTCTTTATGAAAAATCTTTGCTGTAAAGATGAGTCATATCTGTTCAGCGGTTTTCAAGACTCTTTTTTACACAATCATAAATTTTCTAAAACGATTTCTAGCTTAATGTTTGCACATTTACTAATATTATTAGAAAATTTAATTGTATAGAACAAACCAAACAACAATGTTTGTACAACAGAGAAATTTTTGTGCGCAGTTAGACATTGTATTACAGCTTTAATATTAAAGGACGCCTGCAAGAAATACCACGCTTTAACTGCTGAAAGACTGCCACAAGTAGACCCAATACCCCAAATTTAAAGCCTTCAGCTTCAATAACAAAAAAGTTCTAGGCATTTCAAAATAGCATTTTATGTACAATAAATATTTTGAAAGATTTCCAATGCTCATAAACGAAAAAAGAATATTAAATTACGTCACCTAGACACAAAAGCATAACCTTAACTTTGTCAGAAACTTAGATTTCCGGTAACTGATTACATTTTTACAATAAAAACACCACATTTCATATTCAAAATCTATGAAAAAAATTCGATTTAAATTACATTTTTAAACAAAAAACATAGTGGAAACAAAGGGGAAAACCAATACAAGCTAAGCTGTGATTGGTTGCTTAGCTGATTCAGCCTTCTGATTGGCTACAGTACACTCGGTACAACGCAAGTTAAACTTAATTTTTTTAATGATTTTGACTATAAAAATGGGTATTTTTATTGTAAAAATATAATTAGTTACTGGCAATCTAAATTTATGACAAAAAATAAGCTTATAATTTTGTTTCTAGGCCACGTAGTTTAATTTCAAAATTTCTAACATTAACATTGAAATTCTTTCAAAAATTTAATGTACATAAAATGTCATTTTAAAATGCCTTGAACTTTTTTGTTATAGAAGCTGAAGGCTTCAAATTTGGGGTATTGGGTCTACTTGTGGCAGTCTTTCAGCAGTTAAAGCGTGGTATTTCTTGCAGGCTTCCTTTAATTTAATATTTTGTAGTAGAATAATTTGTTCTCTTTAACTCACAATCTTGAACCTTAGATAAAATGTATACCAACAATGAAGATAAAGATGTTTCAACGCCACCATTGGTAATGAGAGTGATATCCAAAACTGGTTTATTTACTAATCTTGGAACAATATTGTATCCAGTTATAGGAACTACAATTTGGGTAGTAGTACTTTTCTTAGCAAAAGATGTATGGATGCCTCAAGATCAGAGGTACTGCTACAGTTTCAATTCATAAATGAAATATCATAATATATTATTATATTAACTTTATTATATGCTTAATTTTTCAGCACATCCACTGTTGCAATATCTTGGGTGACTAATGTACTAGCGCTAATGGTGCCTTTTCTTTTACCACACTGCTGCAAACCAATATACAAATTTTGCATGCAGAATTCATCAAAAATAAATGCAAAGATGATATTTAATCTTATACTTTTTATAATTGTGGAAGTATTAAATCTAATATTTATCTCATCTGGCATACTAGTTCATCTAAAGACTTACCAAATTATACTTTTTATTGGAGCCTTCTTTGTACTAAAGACAATTTTGCTTATAGCCTTGTATCTATTGGCTTCAGGAGTTGCTTTTATTTCTTATGAAAGTAAAAAGGTAGGTAAGTTTTTTTTTGTAATATAGATTTTTATTTTTTTTACCATATAACAGCTAAGTTAACTTAACATATTTTACTAGGGGAACAGTTGCAGACTTCAACAGACTAGAAAAGTACTTGATCACTATTCAATTTTTCAAGAATGCTGTAACAGATGTCTTATGGTGAAATACCTGATCATGACTGTCCAGATTATAATTCTTGCTTATATAATTGTTACAATAGGATGTTATAAGCAAAACATGGTAAACCAAGTCTTACTATTGCTCAATACCATATGTCAAATAATGGAGCCAGTTCTATGTTTAACGTTTCCTGCAGTAATATTGGACGACTGCTATAAAGATGTAAAATCTTTAAAAACAGAATTAAGGTCACTTTTTTAAAATTCATTTCTGTTTCTTAAAATCAGTTTTTAAAGTTTTTAAAGCTTCTTTGTTTGATGACTTAAATAATGGTTTAGATCAGCTTTGAGATCTACTATGGATGAGAAAGAGAAAGAAGAGTATTATCTTCTACTTCAAGAACTTGATGATATTGAACCATTTACAGCATGTGGATATTTTACAGTAGATAGAACTACTATTGTATCAGTTCTTAGCACTGTTCTTACTTACTTTGTTATTCTTTTTCAAACCATTCAATGTTAATAAGAGAACATTTGTATTTTGGTGTAATTGTATTTATTGTACTTATTGTATTAATGTTACATATTAATAATAATATTTTCAGATAAAATGATAAGTGATATAAATCCCATTGTACCAAACAGACCTTTGTGGATTAGAATTCTATCAGGAACAGGATTATTCACTTGGTTGGGTCAGATTCTTTATCCTTTCATAGCAGTTGGACTAATGGTATTTGCGTTATATATTGAATACTTCTATTTCAATTCAACAGACTCAAGGTATTAAATTAATTTGAATATTAGTATTTGATATCAAAATCTAAATAATTTTCTTTTTCTAGCATTTTGCAAAATGTTGTGAACTTGCTGATAAATATTATTCAAGTGTGCATCTTATTTCTTCTACCATGTTGCAGCAAATTTATGTTTACTTTCTGTTCAACAACTGCTGGTTATCAAAATTTTTCTGAACTTATTTATCCTTTTAGTAATTGAAATTTCAAACATTATCATTATAATTCATACTTTTTTAATTTATATGAGCGCTTTAAACAGTATGATGTTTACGATTTCCTTTATTATACAAAAGATAATTTTTATGACAACAATGATTCTGATAGCTTCTGGTACAGGCTTTTTAGCCTACCAATGTCAACAGGTACTTTTACCTTTTTTTTAATATCAGTTTGTATCAAATATTTTCTAATCTTCATATTGTAGTTTGTTTTTATTTTCTAGACAAAGGGCTGTAAACTTGAACATATAAAGATGATCTTTGAGTATTTCCATAAATTTAGAAAGAGCTGTCAAAAAAGTCTGTTAGTTATTTACTTTTTCATGACTGTAAATGTTGTAATGCTAGCTTTTGTAATAACTACAATACAATGTTTTAACAACAAATTTGACAAATTAATGACAATTCTAAGTATAATTTGTCAAATTTTTGAACCTACATTTGGAATTGTTTATCCTGCTATTGTTCTGGATGATTGCTATCAATGTGTGAAATCATTGAAAACAGAATTGAGGTAACCATGACATTTAAACCATTAACCTAGATATGTTTAACTTATTATCTTCATGAAATCTACTAAGTCTGTTAAAATAATTCTAGCATATTTTTTTCATTTTATAGATCAGGTTTGAGATCAACTATTGGTGAGAAAGAGAAAGAAGAGTATTATCTTCTGATTCAAGAACTTGATGATATTGAACCATTTACAGCATGTGGATATTTTACAGTAGATAGAACTACTATTGTATCAGTTCTTAGCACTGTTCTTACTTACTTTGTTATTCTTTTTCAAACCATTCAATGTTAATAAGAGAATATTTGTATTTTGGTGTTATTTGTACTGATTGTAAAAATGTTTTATGTTGGCATTTTTATTTTATGTCTCACATACTTAATATTTTTTTCAGATAAAATGATAAATGATATAAATCCCATTGTACCAAAAAGACCTCTGTGGATTAGAATTCTATCAGGAACAGGATTATTCACTTTGTTTGGTCAGATTCTTTATCTGCTCATAGCAGTTGGACTAGCAGTATATGTAATTTGTAGTTCATTATATGAACTAAATCAAACAGACTCAAGGTATTCACATCAATTTCTAATATTTAAACTATCAAAGTAACATTATATTTTTCAGCTCTTTACAATATGTTGTACAAATACTGATGAATATTCTTCAAATGTGCATCACCTCTCTTCTACCATGTTGCAGCAAATCTATGTTAATTTTCTGTTCAACAGTTTCTGGTTCTCCAAAATTTACACTAAAAATTGTTCTAAATTTGTTTCTTCTTTTTGTAATTGAAATATTAAACATAATTATGATGATTGCAAATTTTTTAATTAACACAAGCACTTTAAACAGTATACTGTACTTAATTTCCTTCATCATGCAAAAGATAATCTTTATGATAACAATGGTTTTGATAGCTTCTGGAACAGGCTTCTTATCCTACCAATGTCAACAGGTACTTGACAATAATTTAATAATTCTTTTTAATATCATTTTCTAACAAATATGTGATAATTGTACTAATGTAGTATGTTTTATTTTCTAGATAAAAGGCCGTAAATTTGAACAAATCAAGAAGAACCTTGAGCATTACCATAACTTTAGAAATTGCTGTCAGAAAAGTCTCTTGGTAATTTACTCTTTTATGACTGTATATCTTGTAATTCTAGCTTTTGTACCACACAATTTCTAGTCACAACACAATGTTATAACTTTAACAGCTTAATGATTATTCTAAGTATAATTTGTCAAATAATTGAACCTACATTTGGTATTGTATTTCCTGCTATTATTCTGGATAATTGCTATCAAGATGTGAAATCCTTGAAAACAGAATTAAGGTAATCATGACTTTTAAACCATTGTTATGCTTATCATCCTTACAAAATCTTACAAGTCTGTTAAATTATTCTAGCATTATCTTTTCATTTTTTAAGATCAGGTTTGAGATCAACTATTGATGAGAAAGAGAAAGAAGAGTATTCTATTCTACTTCAAGAAATTGATGATATTGAACCATTCACAGCATGTGGATATTTTACAGTGGATAGAACTACTATTGTATCAGTTCTTAGCACTGTTCTTACTTACTTTGTTATTCTTTTTCAAACCATTCAATGTGAGGGAACCAATTGAAATTTTTTTTGGACAGGCATTAGTTTTTCTAGTTTTTTTTTCAAAGAAAAACCATAGCATTAGGCTACTTGTCATGGTAATGTATAGGTGTATTGTATTGATGTTGAATATGGTAATTGTTTTTCTCTCTATAAATGGATATATATATTTTTTTGAAATAAATGTTAATATTTTCTATTCAAAATTTTGATTTTCTAATCAAGTACTATACTCAAACATTGCCCCACATGATAAACCAACAATATTTTCTTGAATTAAAAATAATTGTTACACATAGGAAAGTACTTAGAGAAGTTGATTAAGATTTTAAATTTATTGTAAGGTGACTTAATGTACTAGAGTGTTGTGGACATGTTTAGAAATATTGTCAGAATTTAATTCAGACAACAGACTTTTCCAAATGTGGAGAAGTAATATTAATTTAAAGAATAATATATTCTGTTACACTAACAAAGATACATTTCATTTTCATTCAATAATTGAATAATATATTAATATATAGTTATTAGTTAACACACACATAATTTACTAATTTATAATATGTAAAGCACTGCAATAATAATATTTTAATTACAAATATTAACAAGTAAATATTTATCAAGATTTCTAAATATCAAATTTATGTCAAATTTAGTGTCTTACATGTCATTAACTAAATGTTACTCTACTATTAGAAATAGAAATTTAGATTCATACAATCAATGCAAAGATTCAAATAAGGGGCGTCCAAGCTTTTGGGGGGGGAGTAATTACCCCCCCTGAAATCTGTTGGCAGGGGTAAATTTTTGGGGGGTTATTAAATAATGTAAAAAAGTACCTACCTAATTATGAAATATTTAGTAGTAAAAATGCGTGCAAAGGTCGCCAAAAAATTTTTTTGTTAGAGATTATTTATTTTGGGGGGATGGTAAATGGTTGAGGTAGGGGTAAATTTTAAATGGGAGGGGGGGGGGGGGAATGGAAAAAATTCGTTTGGGAGGGATAATTACCACTTTACACCCCCCTTGGACGTCCTTGATTCAAATATTGAGCATACTATTGTTTCATCACATATTTTTATTAGCTTTTCCCATAGCTTACCCATAGAATTTAGAATACTTTATTTGAGTGATGCAGGTTCAAACTCACCTGAGGGGGAAATATTTTGTAGTTGGCAGTTTCTGTGTAGTAATACTAATAGTTGTTGCAAATTTAGGTATTAAATAATTGTGATCTAGCTGTCTTTTAAAAGTAAATCAAATGCATTTACTCGGCTGCTATAAAAGATAGACACTTGAAATTTTTGGTGTATATTCCCTGTATCAATGAACATCAAACGTACAATATACTTTGTCCGTCAGTCTGTAGGTCATGCATAAAAGACATTGAAAATATTTTTTATTAATATTTTAGAAAAGTTTTGTGATATTATAATAGGGGTGAAGCGTTTCAAGCCCCTATCTGGCGAAGTCCGGCGAAAGAGCCCCTAGCCTAGTGATTCTATCCAACAAAATACTTCAAGTGTTTACAGATTGAAGGTTTATTCAGAACTAAAATTATATTACAGAATTACAGTTCCCCTTCCCCCCGTTATCTGCTGGCAAGGTAGGTGACCGTGTTAATCCATCGATGAAAACAATGGATGTTTGGCTGAGGGATCTTTGTGATGAGATTAGAACACCTGATAACTTATCTTCAATTTGCTAGTAGCAAAGCTTCTCTGGGAAGCGACAGTCTTGGACTATCACAATATCTAAGAACTATTGCACATTGATCAACTGAACATCTTCATTCATTTTGTCTGTTTGACCTTCCATGAATTTTAGTGCTTCGCTATTTATGGATGTTGTCATCCTTGTTATTATCCCACCCGCTGCGGAGCCTTAGATTTACTTGTTGTACATAATAGTTAATTAGTTTTGTTAACAACCTAATCATAGATTTTTATCCGAAAATACACCATTTAATTAAAAATGAGGGACAGCTTTTATGCTGTAATATTTGAGTATTCAAAAATTAATTTCGTTAAAATAATAATGTTCATTGTACTGTATTACGAGAAAATAAAAAAACTTTTGGTTTTACTTTTATAGAGAACTAGCGGCTACGCCCCTAGAAGCCTCTAGGGGCACTGGTAGGAAGGGAAAAACTCGACCTCATCCCATTTTAAATTTGGGTTTCAAAGAGTTTTAAAAAATATTTTTTTTGTGTGTGGGGGGGGATGAAGACACCCTCTCCAAAAATAGTTTAAAACCTTTCCATGGCCTATAAGAAGCTTCACTGTAAAGGAGAACAATATCGGTTCAGCGGTTAGCGAGATCCTTCAGGACAGACAAAAAACGCTTACTACTTTATATAATAGAATACATCTAAATTATCATCTATTTTTATTTTTTAAATTCTTCTCCCCATCCCTTATTAATAGCAAAGCTTTTCTTAATTTAGGTGTATCACGCATCTTACCTCTATTCAACCTAAACAAGTACAACCCACAATATCTTTAAAAAACCGGTCAACCTAAAGCTTCTATAGGTTGACCTAAAATTTTCAGAGGTCGACCTTTGACTTTTGTGAACTGGGCTTATAGCAACAAGGTAAAATATGAAAACCATCTCTTTGTTTAATACTTGCGGATTTGCCCCTACATAACTTTAGTAATTCGTAAAAAAATTTGAAGGGGGGATTTTTTTTCCTGGGAACTTCGCCAACCCCTTTATTTGTTTTTGTTTACAAAAAAATATTATTTGGGATGGTATAGCAAACGCAACCCCCAAGAAAATCGCTTAAAACCAACGCAGGACCAGTAGGTATATTCCCTGAAGAGTACTGTCTAATAGGTTCAGCGGTTATGGAGATCTTAAGCTTCAGAGAGACATCGTTCTACTTATAGATAATGTCGATAGCAACATCTCAAAATGTAATTATCTCAATCTTAATTATCTTGGAATTCAAACAATTTACAACAGATCTGCACTTTTATAGATGTTGTCATCCTTTTTTCCTCTATTATCTCTTCATATTAATAGAAAAAGAAAAAAATGCTTAGTTGTATCTTTTTCTTCACATAAGTTAATACATGTATTAATATCTAATTTATATCAATAGTACAAATATTAGACAAAATAGTAATAATATATTTTTAAAAATCTAAAATTAAACCATGTATTTTTCAAATTGACTGCTCGAATTTAGAATTTAAGATTTTATGCAAACTTAAATACTGTGCTTTTTAGAATTTAAATTTGTATCGGTTGGTATGTGTTTATCGATCTCCCCTCCAACTGTATGAGCGAACTTACTCATAAATGAGGTCCATATAAGCAAGCTAAATTGACAACAAATTTTCTCCTGTCAATATATCCACGCTTATTCTATATCCATTCCTCTGTTTGATATGTTCGGTAGAAAACTTCCAAAGCATAAGACTTTTAGAATTCTATAACGTTCAAAACAAATTCAAAAGTTAGCGCAATTTTAAATGATCATGAAGTCAGACACCTATTTATTCTTTTTATGTTTGAATTCTAAATATATAAATACACTTTTCCGTTGAAACGTTTATGCATAAATTTGCCAATCTATAATACAAAGTAGAACGATGTCTCTCTGCCTGTCTGTTTGTCTGTCTGTTTGTTTGTCTGTCTGTTTGTAGCGAAGGATCTCGCTAACCGCTTAACCGATCGGGTTCTCCTTTACAGAGTAGCTTCTCATAAGTCCCAGGAAGGTTTATAACTATTTTTTGGGGGGAGGGACACCCCCAACCCCCCCAAAAAATGAAAAATCCCCCCCCTAAAAAAAATTTCTAAAATCAAAATAGGCGACTTCCGCCTTCCCCCCCCCCCCCAAAGAAATTTTTTTAAAATTTTTCTTTTAAATCTAAAATACGAAAAATTTGTTTTGATCAAACTTCTTGGGGCAAAGCCCCTAGAGGTTAGGGGTGAAGCCGCTAGTATAATAATAAGATAATGCTGAAATTATGAAGGTTTCTTTGTTTACATGTTATACATCGTGATGCTAGTTTTTTCCCAACATAATATTTTCAAGGAGGAGAGGGGATTCAATTCAAACAGGTGACAGGTGTTTTTAAAAGCTTTTCTATAATTAGGGTCGGTCCGTTCGTACGTCCGTGATAGCTAGCTTTTATTCGTTAATTTAGGCAGGTTAGAATTGTCCTATCGATTTTCAATTGTGCATGATGATTTCTGTAGTAGTTAGGTACGATTTAGAAAGCGTAGCAACTCTATAATCATTACCAGAATGTCCGTACGTCCATTTTAAACATGTTAATTTTTCTACTTTTTTAACAACAAATTTTTATGTGATCTAGTTATCCGTTTGATCTAATTTTTTGTATATTGATTCATGGGACAACAAAGAACAATAGTATAAGCGAAGCAACTCTATAATCAAGTCCTAAAAATGTAAGTATGTCCAGAAACATTATCCCGTATCAAGCAGTTTTTGAACAAATTTACTTACAATTTTGCTTCGACTGTTTCGATTCTTTTATATTCTGATTATTCAGTTCAGGCACTATACAAGTGTTAATGTCCGTTTGTCCTACCGTTTCAGTGCTTCGCTTTTATGGATGTTGTCATCCTTGTTTTATTTATTTGTACAATAATTTTAAATGACACTAGGGGCAATGGACGTAATATATCAAGTTGACTTTCATTAATTGAGAAATTTCCATAAAAATATTTGATGCATATCTCATGCGCCAGAGTAAATTCTTAAAATACACAAATAGTACAAGAATTTTTACTTTCATTCCACATAAAAATAAATCCCTTTGGGACTCAATACCAACATATGAATTTCATAATTGCCTTTTGAGAAAGGTTGTGCAATGCATTCCCCATAGTTGAAAAAAAATTCAAATGTTTAAAGAAGGGAAGAGTCAATGTCGATAAAATTGATTTTCTCGTATTCATTCGAAAACGGTGGATAGGAACCGGTTCTCATCCATACGAAAAAACTATGTCTATCATCGTATTATATCCAGCTTTCTACGAATATAGAAATGTACAATCATAAGATCAAAGCTAGTTTTTTTTAGCCCGTGCCTTCGGCAACTCGGGGCTAAAAAAATAGTTTTAATCTTATAATTGTACGTTCTATATCCGCGGAAAGCGGTTTATAATACGATGAAAGAAATAACTATTAAATCCTTTCCAGTATGGCTGCCAAACCAATTGATATCCACTGGATTAGAACCTGTGAAAGACCATGCATAGCATCGTATATCAAACATTTTTTTCATGAATATTGAAATGTCATACAATTAAAACCAGCTTTGCTAATCCCAAGTAAGCAAAGGGCTAACAAAACTGGATGTAATCAATCTTTTTATATCCTCGGAATGATGTCTAGACTATAATACGATGCGATAAAATTTTTCCTTCTGATACTTTAAATTAAAAACTACAGGTATTAAATAGGCGTACAGACTTTCTGGCAACGATAATAGAGTTGCTATGATTTCTAAATCGTTTTTATATGTTACAGAAATCATTATTCAAAGTTTGAAATTATTAGAAAATTCTAACTTGCCCAAATTTCATAAAATTGCTAACTGTAACATATGGACGTACAGACTCTAATTTGAGAAAAACTTCACTTTTAAAAAGCATATTTTAAATTTTTACATTTTAAATAAAAGTAAAATTGCTAATCCTATTGTAAGTAGAAGATCAATATAACAATAATTGAAGTTTTAGAATTTATTAAAGTTTAATGGGATCAATTCAAAAAAATTATTTACTCCTCACTAAACAAATTTATAAATATTGAAATAAACGGGTATAATGAAACAACCTAAGAAATTCTAAATTTAGTTCTGCTCTTGTCAGAAATATGGAGTAATATTCAGGTAATTTAACCATTTAACTCATGAGATCGGTTGTTAACAACGTAGAGCTACACCTGAATAGTACACTTGCGGCTACGCCCCCCCCCCCCACCTAGAGGCCTCTAGGGGCACTTGAGAGAGGAAAAGGAGTAGACCTCGCCCCATATCAATCTTAAAAAAAGAAAGTAAAAAAAGTTTCAGGAGCATTTTTTTTTTCTCGGGGTCATATCTCTTTGAAGTGAGGAGTTACCCTTCTTTAAAATAGCTTAATACCTTTACGTAGATTCACTATAAAGGAATCCCATATCTGTTCAGTGGTTAGCGAGATCCTTCGTTAGAAACATAAATCTTATACTACTTTAAATAATAGTAAATAGGACATAGTTGAAATGTTACACTCTAGTCATTGACACCCCAACTGTTGAAGATAACCAACCCTTTGATTGCACGACCTTTGTCTGAAAGTCTGAATTTGTGCATGATACTAAGTTGTGCATGTTTTGGGACAAGCCATTCCCCCTATTCTTACTCTTAATGTCGTGCATTGGATATAACATCAGTAGGTACAACTCTTAGCGTCTTTAGTTAGTAGGCGATTTTGGCCGAGATTCGAACCCATCATCTATCCAATTTGATATAAATAGAAGATGTTTTAAAAGCAATGTAGAACTAGAAAGCACACCAACCTAACACAATTAAAATTTGTGAATATTTATCATTTTCTACGACTCGGTACTAGTTTAAGTGGGAAAATTTTTAGTTTAGTTAAACATTTAGTATAGAACTGAGGGCAATGGTTTTCTCTCATTTTATTCCTTTTTTGTTTTGTTTTTCACTTAAAAGCTCAGGAATTGCATAACTGTACAATTGATATTGATAAGTGAAGCTTTTAAAAAAAGCCCATAAAAAAATTATGTCATACTGGCCTACCATTGGTCAATTTAAATGGAAAATGGCCTGCCAATAGTAATTTAGTATGTGTATTGGCTTATCATTGGTCATTTTTTATAGGCAAAAGACCTTCGTGGATAAGGGTAACTGCCCTAGTCCTACTCCTGGGTTACGAGATATTTTCACTAGAAATAAAAAAGCAATGGATATATTATTACTTGGATCTTACACCAGATTTTTATGTTCTCTAATAAAGTGAAACTTGCAGCGGGCTAAAATAACAATTCACTCATTCCACCCCCTTTATCCCATCTCCTCCCGACCTACTGGAAGAACAAGCTGACCAATAAATGAGTTTCATGTTAGCAAGCTAAATTGACGACAATATTTTTCCTATCATTATATACAAGTATATTTTATATCCATTAAACCAGCAACCCATTTCCCACCCTACAACTTTACAACATTTGGGACCTATATTGAATTTTGACTGTTAGGTTTATTATGTTGAGTGTCAACCACTACTCTTAATCTAAAGATGGGGTAATTTTGTGTATTATCATTGTGGATATACCACAATGTATCGGTCATTATCCTATCCCTTTAGATCCCTGACTAATTTAATTCCACTCCCACTAAGTTTTCGGGCTCCAAGACTGAGCAAAACTTTTAATCTAAGAAAATAGATCTTTAAAAATCATCTACTATAAGTTGATTTTGAAGAAAATTGCGATTTTTGTCATCTGAAGAAATTGATAAATATATCAAATACATATTTAATTGCTATTTTGATTTTTATGGATATAAAACAAATGGTTCCATTGGAATTCAGCCCACACGGGATTCAACCCACGGAATTCAGACCAGCGGGATTCAACCCAACGGAATTCAGTCCACACGGGACTCAACCCACACGGGACTCAACCCACAGAATTCAGCCCACACGGGATTCAACCCACGGAATTCAGCCCACACGGGATTCAACCCATGGAATTCAGTCCACACGGGATTCAACCCACGGAATTCAGCCCACACGGGATTCAACCCACGGAATTCAGCCCACACGATATTCAACCCTCATGGGATTCAGCCCACACGGGATTCAACCCACGGAATTCAGTCCACAAGGGATTCAACCCACGGAATTCAACCCATACGGGATTCAACCCACGGAATTCAGCCCACACGGGATTCAACCCACGGAATTCAACCCATACGGGATTCAACCCATGGAATTCAGTCCATACAGGATTCAACTAACAGAATTTAGGCTTTAAGTTTATAAAAAAAAAATTTTTTTTAATTCTGAAACTTGATTTTGTTTATATGAAATATTTTGAATAACTTTCATTTTACAAAAAAAATTGAAAAATAAATATTTAATGTATTTTACATTTATATGTTGTTCATGTGTTATATGAAATTCTATGTACTTTATTTTCTCAAACTACTGAACTATGGAAACTTCTACAACTGAAAGAGGAGGGAATGTAATCCTTGTTAATGGCCATCACTATATTGAAAGAAAGGATAGAAGAGGCAGAGATGGGTCCAGAACATGGAGATGCAGAGAGTTTGTTAAATTCAAATGTCCTGCAACTGTTAAAACCCTCAATGGGCAGGTTATGGAGGGAAAAGGAAATGATAGACACTCCCACTCAGGTGATCCTTTAATTCCAATGATCAGGAAGATTCAATCTGATGTGCGCACCAAGGCAGCAACAAGCATGGACACAACACGGTCCATTGTTTCTTCTGCCTTGGAAGATGTGCCCATGGATGTTCTACTGAGGCTTCCTAAGAGATCAACCTTGGATGACAATGTCCGTGGTAAAAGGAGAGCCTCAAATCCAGTGGAACCAAACCCTCACACAAGGGTATTTGATATTCCTGAGGAATTTCAGGATGTAGTATTATTTGATTCTGGTTCAGAGGATCCTAAGCGATTTCTCATTTTGGGAAAACTGGAATTATTGGATGTACTTGAAGGAGCAGACTTATGGCTTGGTGATGGCACTTTTGATGTTAGCCCAGATATGTTTTATCAGCTATATACTATTCACTGTAAAATCGGTGTAAATTATCCTCCTTGTGTGTATTTTTTATTACCTGATAAACAACAAGTTACATACGTTAGAGCATTTGAAGAACTTAAAAATCTCATCTTCCAGGCCAGTCCAATCACTATACTAGTAGATTTTGAGGTTGCTCCATCAAATGCATTTAGATCAGTGTTTGAAGGGTGCAGAATTAAAGGCTGTCTATTCCATCAGGGTCAAAATCTCAACAAGAAAGTTAATCAACTTGGACTAAAGAGGAGCTATGAATCAAATGTAGAATTTAATATGGCTGTTAAATCTTTGCTTGCACTGTCTTTTGTACCCGAGGAGGAAGTTCTTCAAAGGTTTCAAGATATTTTAGCTAAATTCAGGGACCTCATGGCAAGATTTCCAGAGTTGGAGAGGGTGGATGAACTGTGTTACTACTTTGAACTAACTTATATACGTGGTATGGACATGGGTGAGAATAGAGAGAGGGCTGATGCAAGGTTTCCTCCTGCAATGTGGAATCACTTCAGAGATCCCGAAAATAAGTTGCCAAGAACAACCAATGCAGTAGAGGGATATCATAATGCCCTGAATTCTCTCTTCCTGGCCAAACATCCATCATTGTGGAAGGTGCTATCTGGCCTGAAAAAAGACATGGCACTCCACAGAAAAACATGGGCTGACAGCCAGGTTGTGAACAACCCTGCACCAAGATTGAAATATGTCCTTTTAACAGAGAGACTTGCCACAAAAATCGCCTCTTATAACGAAGAGGCAGACAAAATGGCTTATTTGAGTGCAGTGGCTCATATTTTCAGCTCATAAAACTTTAAAAAAATTTTTTTAGAAAAAATAAAAAAATACAAAAAAATTACAAAATTTTTTTTTAAAAAAATTCAAAAAAATTACAAAAAAATTTTACAAAAAAAAACATAATAAAAAATATCAAAAAAAATTTAAATGGCTAAAAAAACATGAAATATTTTTTTTACCTAAAACAAAAAAAAAAAAAAAAATTACAAAATTTTTTTAAAAAAAAATTATAAAAAATTACATAAAAATTTAACAAAAAAAACAACAAAAAATTACAAAAAAAATTTAAATGGCTTGCTTAAATACTTGACCTCCTCGTGGTGCAGGCTGGAATAACCAACAAAGTATTACAAAATCTAAGAATTATTTTAAAAATTTTAATATAGGGTTGAATCCCATGTGGACTGAATTCCATGGGTTGAGTCCCGTTTGGGCTGAATACCATGCGGGCTGAATTCCGTGGGTTGAGTCCCGTGTGGGCTGAATTCCGTGGGTTGAGTCCCGTGTGGGCTGAATTCCGTGGGTTGAGTCCCGTATGGGCTGAATACCGTGGGCTGAGTCCCGTATGGGCTGAATACCGTGGGCTGAATCCTGTGGGTTGAGTCCAGTATGGACTGAATTCCGAGGGTTGAGTCCCGTATGGACTGAATACCGTGTGGACTGAATTCCATGGGTTGAGTCCCGTATGGACTGAATACCATGCGGGCTGAATTCCGTGGGTTGAGTCCCGTGTGGGTTGAATTCCGTGGGCTGAGTCCCGTATGGGCTGAATACCGTGGGCTGAATCCCGTGTGGGCTGAATTCCATGGGTTGAATCCCGTGTGGGCTGAATTCCGTGGGTTGAATCCCGTGTGGGCTGAATTCTGTTGGGTTGAATCCCGCTGGTCTGAATTCCGTGGGTTGAATCCCGTGTGGGCTGAATTCCAATGGAACCAAAACAAATGTAACTTTAGATTACCAAGTTTAAGATGATAAGGTATCTTCCTGCAGTAATCATTGGTTTCATTGTATGTACTACAGGTAATGACAGGACTTTCATGTTTTCTTATTCTTTGACTTAATAACTTTGGATAATTGTTAAATCTTGATTGGATTACACAAACCAGCAGTGTCTAAATATTTCAACCAATAACTTTAACTAAAATTTTTTTTGGTTTATCATTATTGGAGATAATATTTAAATCAGTTTATCATCAATTATCTTATCCTGAAAATTGTAGAAATGTTTTAATCTTTTTTTTAATGTCTAAGGAAAGGTTTAGTGATTTATAAATTTTAATTATAAATTTTATATGTATCAATTGAATACTTTTTGATTAATTATATTTATTAGAATTCACTTGTTCTTATAAATTTAAAATATTTCAAACATATTTGAGAAAATAAAAACATAAAATAATAAAATATCTTTAGTTCATTGCATTAAATTCACACATAGGTTCAACTGGATGTCTTGCTTATAAATCCCTCTTTTAATATATTTTTTCATGTTACAGAAATGCCCTTCATGCCATTGTTTGTTCGCGTTATCATTGACATCATCACCTCTGTTCTCTCCCTGACCTGTAATATCTTCATCTACAACTATTATGGATCACTCATGGAGACTCAGAAAACTTTGATCACCTTCTTGATGAGAGCACTCATGGTCACAGGTAGGGTTGCCATGCATCAGAGAAAAATATTATCCATTATAGAAAAAAACGGATGCAAATATGTATCTTAAGAATCCGCTAACCGCTTGACCAATATAGTTCTCCAGTACAAGGTAGCTTTTTGCAGGTCCAGGCTATTTTTGAGGTCCCCTACATCATCCCAAGAGGAATCACTTCTAAAAAATTTCCTACAATTATTTTTTTACTTATTAAAAAATAAAATGGAAAGTCGTCCTAAAATTGGCAACTCTTAAATTGTAAAGGTGGTGCGCTGATGTCAAGTTATATGATCATCATCAACATACATCAGCTGTTTCCTGACACTGTCAAGAACTGGTACACTCAGGGATGCCAACATTTTATACCATTGTTTAATTTTATTGAAGAATCATTTAATTAAATTAGGTGTTATTATGCCCTGTAATTATTTATCTTTTTATTATCAAAGCTGCTTTCCAAGTGTTTGTGTCTGTCTATCCTTCTGTGTGTTTTTTTGATAATTGCAGGTTTGTATGATTTATATTGCTAACCTTTTAACAATGAAAAAAAAACATTTTAATAGCCACATTCTGCTCAGTGAATGTGTTTTTTATTTATATTTCTCTTTCTCTCTAATGGTTGACAATATGTTTTGCAGTTAGAATTTTATACAGCTTTTCTAAAAGTAAAATTTTTGTTATCTTTACATTATTTCAGCAAAGCAAATTACAATGAAATATAAATATTTGAAATCCATCAGGACACCCAGTTAGCCTGCAGTCTTCTAACAACTATGGTCCCTGGTGTAGTCTTTCTCAACACCCTCTTCCTAGTTCTTTGCACCAAGAACTACATGATGTACAGTACTATCAAATATCTCAGCTTAGACCATGATAGACTTACACGAATTGTTCTAATATTACTTGTTACAGTTAATATTAGTGAATTCCTGTGTCTATTTGTAATCTATGGAACCTTATGTCCGAAAATGAAGCTAGAGGTTATACGCGAAGTGTATAAAGTTGAGTTGCCTGATGATTTCCCCCACACTCCACCTGTTGTAATCATACATGTTCTTCTACTTATCCTACCAAAGACCTGTTTCAAGATTCTCACCATTTTAAAGCACACATTTAATTTCAGGTAAACTTTTATGAAAAGATTTTAGAGTCATAACTGGACAAAAATAATTTTTTTTTAAATCAAAGCTTTTCTATAATTAAGGTAGGTCCGTCCGTTCGTCTGAGACAGTTGGCTATTTTTGTAGATTTATACATTTCAAAATTGTCCTGTTTATTTCGAACTTTGCATGATGATTCCTATAACAATTATGTACGATTTAAGAAGCATAGCAATTCATTAATCGTTACCAGGAAGTCCGTAGTCTATTTAAACATGATGACTTCTACTTTTTTACAACAAAGTTTTGCATTTAGTAATTATCCTCTTTATCTGATTTTTGGAATACTGATTCCTATTACAACAATGCTATATATTAATGTTATAAGAGAAGCATCTCTATAATCAAGTCCTAAAAATGTAAGTATGTCCTTAAACAGTATCCTGTATTTAAGAACTTTTGCAACAAATGTACTTTATAATTTATAATTTGCTTATTCAGTCTGTCACTATAAAAGTGTTAATATTTGTTTGTCTTGCTTCGCTTTTTTGCATGTTGTCATCCTTGTTATTGAAAAAAATTATAAAAATGTGTTTTATAAATTGCATATTTTTTAGGTGTAATTCCAGGTTGTATACTCCATTGTTGAATCTAGCCCAATCAAAAAAGAAAATATCTTTAAAATTTAAAAAGAAATCTTTCAGTATTCCAGCTCAAGAAAACATTGAACATCAACTTAAAGACGAAACATTTCATCAGATAATAGAACCTATTGCTGAAAGAAAAGTAATTAATACCAATATAACAAAAATGGATAACATCATTTCAGAGGATATCCATATTATACCTGAAACTAAAGACATTGTTGAAGAGTACCAAGGTCTAGACATAGAAAAGATGTCATATGATAAGATTAGAAATAAGACAATAGTTCCTAATATAACCTACACAACAGTTATTGTAGAACCTCATGAAAAATATTTAGAATCAGAAACAAAAATTTTCATAGAAAACCAAATTGTAAATACTGAAAATAAAATTTTGAAAGTAAGTCTTGAAGATTTTAAGCATGAAAACTTTGGTAAACAGTTATTTAATAGCCCAAATGAATTGGATGAAATAGAACAAAGTTTCTTCAAATTACCTTCTAAATCTCTATCAGAATCAAAGTTATATTTTGAACAACTCAAAGAGAAATCTTTAGAAGTAACCAAGTCAGATTTTGTGATTAATCTAAATTTACAGAAAAAAGAGTTATTAATAAACAAAAATGTACCTTTCAATCCATTTTCTAAAGAAATCAAAAACAAATTATTAAAAAATAAACAAAATAAAGATGATCTAGAAAATATAAAAACTATCATGAATACTACTCAGTTTATACTTCAAACAGATAAAATACAAAATAAAACAATCTTAAAGGAAGCAACAAAAAATAATGAAATAAATTTAAAAATAGGTAACATTGAAACTGACAATGTTACTAAAATTCAAAGTTTAAATCCCAATAAATTCAAATCTAATCCTAGCCCTAAAAGAATCTGTGTTAAGCCAATTAGTTTTCAAGATGAGATCCAGTTAAAACCAGCTAACAGCTTAACAGCACTAAAGACCAACCTTTCAGTGATGATTTGCTTGCTCATAGCAGCTTTGTATGTCATTTATCTTGTATCAAATATGAAAGCCAAAGAATTGGTTGGTTACTCAATTAAAAGTTCTATAAAATTAGCATTTCTCACTATGCCCCATGTCTGGATTCTAAAATCAGAAGAGATTTCTAAATATGTTCGGAGAAAGTTTAAAGCTTTATATAATTCCTATTTCTACCAATAATCAAGATTGTTGTAGTTTTTTTTCCATTTTTATTGTATTAAAATCATTTTTAAATTAATGTGTTTTATTTATTTTCTCTCTCAAGAAATCAAATCTTATTTTAAAAAGATCACGCAACCTATATCACTAAAAGTATATTTATATAAAATTTATAATCCAATGCTTGAAACAGGAGAAAATCTACTGTGAAAACATGACGAAACCCACTACTTTGTTTTCTTTCCATGATCCGCTTTTTGTAATATTTTTAGAAACTTTTCAAAATTAATTTTGTAAGTCAAGCTACATGTATTATGTATGTACAAAAAAAATATTCTATAAGTATTTTGGTAATTCATTGTATATGTATAACCCATTTTTTGGTCTATAATAAAGCTTATGGAATAATTTAAAACCACTAAACCCCGACCGTTTCTATCTTTTCGTCTCCCCGATTATTTTTCTACCAAACGTACGCAGAAATGCGTTATTTTTTTACGCAAAGCGGAGGGGTTGGTTTCTGTGGTTCTAAAAATGCTCTCTCGTTACAAAACACAGAGTGTAAATAAGTATTATAGACTTAGATATTACTGTTACGCAATATCAATAAAGTTTCAGAAATTGTATTTTTGTTATTATATACCGGCCCTTTTTCAGGACAATAGCGTACATATAGATACGCACAAACTTACGCACACGAAAAAGTGTTCAATTAAAACAGAAAAATTTAAAACCTAAACTTCTAAAATTGTAAATTTGCTTTCAGTAGATATAAAATATAATGAAAATAACTGGATGTATATTTGTGCATGCGTATCCAATAAATTATCGTCAAATGCAGGTTGAATCAATCCACAGTTTTTAGAATCGGTTAGTGTTCGTCTTTTGCAGGTTTTAGGATATAAAGCAAGGGGGAGATAAGTGTAATTCCTTATTCTAAATCATACGGCTAGGTTCGTAGCCACTAAAATAATTTATATCGATAAGATTTTTAGTGTTATTGTTAAAACAACTGTTAACACACACACACACAAACGCCACAACCTGTTGTATTGTTAGTGTGTGTGTGTGTTGGTTGTTGGTGCCCCTTCGCAACTGCTGTTGAGTGTTGTTGTCTACCCCCACACACAGTTGTTGTATCCTTAGTTAGTTAGTGACTCCTATCCACAACATGAAGTGCTATAAGGTGATTTTTTTCACAAAAAATGGTGGATTTTTTAATAAATTTTTGGAGGATTTTTTATTTGCAATTTCTAAAAAAAAATGATGGTTTTGCTGTATGTACTGAATATTTTGGTATGTATTTTTTATAAATTATAATATAAATAAAAATAAACCCCTAAACTCGAATCAATTAATAAGATATTTGATCATTTTTAACAAAGTTAATTACTCTATAATTAGCAAGATAATGGTAAGTTTTGGGGCCTTTTTTGTAATAAATTTTTTTATAAATTCAATCATTAATAAATGTACTATTATACTATCCTATGCAGTAGCTTAGGCGGTTAATGACCAATGTAAGCCATCTTGAAAATCACAATATATAGTTTTAGCCGTTTTAAAGATGCTAAGAATCATATGCAACTTGCTTTAGTATTTATTAGACCTGCTTTAAAAAAGTTCATGTTTAGCACTAAAAACCTCTCCCAATAGAAATAGAAGAATAGAAGCATATTCAGAACCCCTTTTTCGTCAAATCTAAGAAGGAACAATTCTAGCAGACAAAAGTATTGTTTACTTTCGACTCAAGCTGATGTGGATTCTTAAAAAATTATAGACTCGCTACTCGATAGTGAGGCAAAATTATTTTTGTGAAAAATCATCCAAAAGCACAAAAATCTACAAAAATTAAACAAAATCATATGTTAATAACCCTTTAATATTTTATTTAATTTTTGTAAATTTTTTATTCGATTTTGGAGGATTTTTCACAAAAATAATTTTGCCTCACCAGCGAGTAGCCAGCCTAACTTGTTTTTTAAGAATCCACCTCGTTTCGAAGCTTTCAAAGAAGGTGTATCAACTTTTTTTTTTATAGCTAGCCGGTTCTTTTAGTAAGTAGTAGATGTAAAATTTTTCATAGAATTCAGATATGCAATCGGTTTTTTTGTAGACCTCTTATTTTTTAAGTAATTTAAGTTTTTTAAAAAAATAATTAAGTCGGTTTTAAGGTACTAAAACGCAACAAAATAAAAGAAGAAAATGGCCAGTAAGAACAAAAATAGTAAGATCTTTAATTTGACACCTTACTTTTAAAATTCTGTTGAGTAATTATTGAAAAAATCTATTTTTTTAACCTCGGTTTAATAAAAACTTTAGACCTAAATATTTTCTCAAACAGACATAAAAAACATGGGTTCATATATACCTTTAGAATCAGAAAAATATTACGAATCCATTGTAAGCAAAATTGAAAAAAAGTAAAAAAATAAAAAAAATTAAAAATGGCCAATTGTGTTTTTTGTTCTGGCAACACTATCGTCTTCCCTTTTTTACCCCCTCTTTACCCCCTCTATACCCTCTTCCCATTTTTATACCCAATTCAAAAGTTAAGACGTTGCCTGTACAATATAATATGATATTTTCATATAATTCCTTTTATTGTAGTTTATATACTATATTGTAAACTTTTTTTTTTCAATTTTGCTTACAATGGATTCATAATATTTTTCTGATTCTAAAGGTATATTTGAACCCATATTTTTTTACTTGTGAAATGATAAAATTGAGTTCAAAGTTTTTATTCTCGTGGGTTTAAAAAAATCGATTTTTTCAATAATTACCTGACAGAATTGAAAAAGTAAGGTGTCAAATTAAAGATCTTACTATTTTTGTTCATAATGGCCATTTTCTTTCTTTTTTTTGTTGCATTTTAGTACCTTAAAATCGACTTAATTTTTTTTTTTTAAAACTTAAATTACTTAAAAAATAAGAGGTCTACAAAAAAACCGATTGCATATCTGAATTCTATGAAAAATTTTACATCTACTACTTACTAAAAGGACCGGCTAGCTATAAAAAAAAAGTTGATACAACTTCTTTAAACGAAATTTTTGGGCAATTAATTCTGATTCCGCAAAGCTTTCTACTAAGAAAATATACTGTTTACAGCTGACTTTTAATTATGTATGAAATGTAAAAAAAAATGCATTCGTAACAAGATGTGTACAAAATTTCAACCAATGAAATTAAATGTATGTACCGATGCGATTCTCCTATTGGCTCAATCAGACATTCCCTCTCTTTCTTAGTACCTTTATTCCTCTCCCACCTATCTTATTTTTAAAATAATTTAAAGATAAGGGATGGATATTTTATCTATGCCTAACCCAGTAACAAATATAACCTAACCTTACCTCTTTCAAATTATTAAAATCATCCCACCTTATTTTCAATCTATTTCTAACATAAGTGGGGGGGGGGGGTATCAGTGCTTAACAATGTACTTTGAGTGAAAGTGTCTTTATGATATTTGTCGCTATCCCTTTTGAATGATGCGTCATTGTGTTGCCCTTTTCTAATCACTCTAACATCTTATATTATGTGACATTTTTGGTATTGTTTATAGACAACACTTTGTTATCATAAAAAGGTTATAAGTTATTAGTTTTATTAGGATTGTAAAATTGTAAGTAAACTCACAAAACCCACAGTTTTGGTATGAAATATAAAACTTTGTAAAAAAAAAAACAAGGGCTTTGAAGCAAGGAGTTTTTGAGGGATTCAGAGGTTTTGGGGTTCTTTGGCACAGCCAAATTTGTTTGGGGATGAACATCGCTTCCCCCCCCCCCTGCACTCCTTACTCCTGTCCTTTTTAATAAATTTTTTCTAAAATAAAAGTGTTAGTAGCCCTGGGTGGATGTCTAGCCACACAGGGCTCTCAGCACCATACTTAACCTGACATATCCTTAAAGATTTTCTCTTTAAAAGTAAAAATAAACTTTTTAAATTCAGAGTAACTATCCCTGTATCGGCAACTTCCTTCTGTCTGTTCAAATTTATCTCCACAGAAGCGCAGAATGTTTTACGTCCGTCTGTCATATAAAAAGATAAATAATGTCTTAAAAAGAAAGAAATTTTATAGGTAGGGAGGGGACAATGGGCTGTTTATTACACTAGTCCCTAATATTTAATAATGACTTTTTCTTATTTGTTATTCTTAATAACTTTTGGGAAATTTTATTAAAGTTTTATTGGTTGGTTCATTAAGTTGAGTGTTCAAGCGTTTTAACCACATATTGCAATATAAAGAAGGGAAAATTTTGTGTAAACATTTACATCAATTAATAGGCCATTGTTTAATCCCTTTCAAAGCCTGTCTATTTTATATTATATTTTAAGTTTATTGTTGCTGCTGCGCTTCTTATGGACATGTTGGTCCTAGTTATTTCTGTATATATTTCCCCCTACTGTCCAGCTGATGGTCAAGGGCGAAATTAATGGCGGATTCTAGAGTCAATTAATTCTACCACAGACAAAAATAAAGAAAGTAGTTGAATGTTTGACTGTCTGTCTGTCTCTGACTTTTTATGTCTCTCTCTCTATCTCTCTCTCTCTCTCTCTCTCTCTCTCTCTCAGTTGAATTCAAATTTTGCAGTTTAGGTTATGTGATTCTATTTTCCAGAAAAGTTGAATTCAAATTTTGCAGTTTAGGTTATGTGATTCTATTTTCCAGAAAAGCTTTCTACTTGTCTAGTGGTGTATCTTAAATAAAAATAACCTCAAAGATTAGACAAAAAAAAACTCGCAAATAACATATTTCTAAACAAAAATTCTTTTAGAATTTTTTAATGTTATTGACCGAAAAAAATCTACTTGAGTATATATAAACAATAATAATTGCGACAAATTTATACTAAAAACACTCGATATTTTAGCTTATTTTGTGTCATTTAAACGATATTAGTCTTAAAGAGCTGATTTTCAAAACCATTATCCTCTTTTTAAATGTCCTGTCGTTTTTGTTGCCTCAGTAATTTTTCATTGAGATAAGCTTTAAACCTTTCAGGACTACCAACACACTGTAAAAAATAAGCGAAATAAATATAAAATAAAAATTGGGGGGGGGGGGGGAGCAAATAGAGAGGTCGTCAATTTTATGTTGTGTTGCCCCCCAACGACAGCTGAAAAACACGTATAGGTTTCGTGATTTCTTTCCCAAATAATTTGTTGGTACAAGCTGTTTCATTTCCAACTTTTATTACAATCTTTAAGTTATATAAATTTATACAAGAAGGTTTTTTATAAGACTATCTGTAGTTTTTATGCATTTTGATGGTTACACATGGAATTTACCCAACTCAAGCCTCTTCTCCATACAGGGAATCAATGCAAGGGTTTAAACTTATTTTCCTAACCAGTTTAACCTAGCCTAGTCAGAACAAATTAGCTACTTTCTTTCCGTCCGTCTGAATAAAGCTTAATAGCTTTCTAACTGTTGCGCCGATTGGGCTCTGCTTTTCATGGTTTTAAGCTATTTTACATAAATGTGGAACATTTTGTAATGAATTTTTAAAAGAAATATTGATTTGAGAGAAGCTACTGGAAGTATTTTAAACTGTAACTTTTATTTATAAGACATATTTTTTATAGTATACCAATTTGGACATTAGTATTTTAAAAGCAATGTTTCGTAATTAGTATGAGGCACATAAGAATGAGTGTCCAAACTTTTTAACTAACAATTTAATCCACAGAAGGGGTAATTTTTATTATAATCATTAGCGATATACATAAGGAAAAAGGATAAGAGGATGAATACTCACCCCTTTTTCATGGTAAAATACTACTTCCCCATCCCTAAATTTAGAAGCAGACGAAAATCAAAAACCGCCCAGGGCTTTTTGTAAGTCAATCATAAATAATAATGTGAATAAAAAGAAAAGCGATATTTAGCAAACAGCCGTGGGCGGTCAGAATCAGCTGAATGTTCATTATGAAAAAAATTTCCCCCTTTTTAGAAATAGAAGGATTCATCTTTCATGAACAAATTTTTTTAAATAAAAATAAAATTCTATGTAATTTTTAATTAAAACATTAAAACGAAAATATCTAATCTAATATTCTTGCCCTAAATATGGAAATAGTAAAAAGTAAAAAAATATTTTTTTAAATAATTTTTAATCCTCCCATTTGAAAAGTAGTGGAATAGCAATAAATTTTAGCGCGGCAACAGCGCTGAGTAGGCCTCTAGGCCCACTGCCTATTTTCATCTTCTAGTTGCTTCGATTCCTCTCTTTTATTTTTTTCTTTATGGGGATAAGACATTGTATATCGCCATAGAGAAAAAAATACTTATCCCTTAAGATCCATGCTAATTATAGAATAGCTGATCTAATAAAACTCTTTACTAATAAAATAGTTGTCATTGGCCAGTTTAACATAAATTTTAATATTTGCTAAAAAAAATCTTTTACTGTTTTATGGGACAAGTAATAGGAATACTGTGTGTGTGTGGCCCTATAGACGAAAATAGCATCCAATATTACTTGTATACTCCATCCTGCTAATTGTCTTCAAATTCGTTCATTAGGCCTTTTAGGGATCCTAAGGGATAACACAATGGACAATAAGTTAAGGTCACCCTTCATTTACCATAAACAAAATATATACCTTCTGAACTTTAGTTGTGGAAAAATTTGGACAATACTAATCCCCAAAGTTTTTAAGCCAATGAATAAGGGAACATGTTGTAAAACTTTACGGACAAGTATAATGTACATCCCTACTTCCCGAGTATTTTTAATACTTTACACAAGAATTTTGCGAAAGACTCTTGTGTTTTAGTTCAATTGCTCATGCACTTTAATAAAGGGAAAATAAGTTAAAATATTTTTACTCCCCATTACCCCTTTGATCAAACCCCTCCCTGGATGAACGAATTTTCCAATAATCGAGTTCCTTGTTAGCAACCCAAATTGACGACAATTTTTTCGCTGTCATAATATCCACGTATATCCTAAATCCATTATTTCAGTTCATTTGTCCCTACTTCAATTTTAATGTTAAACAATGCAGATCACAGTGTTAAAAGCTTAATTCACAAATCAAGTGCAAAAACCTAGCAAAAACTTTAATTAAAGATTAGTTATTTCTCGCATCGTGTTATAAACAGCTTTCCGTGGATATAGAATGTACAATTATAAGATTAAAACCAGTTTTTTTAGCCCCGAGGTGCTGAAGGCATGGACTAAAAAGCTGGTTTTAATCTTATGCTTGTACATTTTTATATTCGTAGAAAGCTGGATATAATACGATGTTAGACATAGTTTTTTCGTATAGATGAGAACCGGTTCCTATCCACCGGATTCGAATGAATACGAGAAAATAGGTTACCAAACCTAATTTTTCCAAATCTCAACCTCTTAAAACAGGGGCGTCCAGGCCTTTTTTGTTTTAGTATAATCTAATGTATTTTTTTACTTTTAAGAAGGGCAAAATGAGAGGTTTTAAAGTTTGTGGAGTAAACATATCTTTACCCCCACCCTTAGCCGTCTAAAACCCCTCTTTATGATATGTGACTAAGGATAGAAGTGTCTTTGGTGTTGGACATATAAAAAGTAATTATAGTCAATAGTGTCATTAAAGTAGAAAATAACAAGCACAACAATGCCCATTAGTAGCTTAGTTACTAAAATCATAAAAATTTTATATATAGAACTCCCCCCTCAAAATTGCATTGTAAAGAAAGATTTTATTTTAGATTAGGTTAGGTAACTAGGTAACATACGAGATGGTCCTGCAAGGTTATAGATTACCAATTTTAAATTATTTTTGTACTTTAATTTTTTTCATTGAATTAATTCAATATATAGGAATCAATATTATGCAAAATCAAAGGAGTTTATAATTCATTCCTGTTAAGTAACTAGAGGCATTAGGCAAAGCTTTATTTTAATCTTAAAAAATACAAATGTAAAGATCTAATAATAGAGAAGCTTCTCATGTTATAAAACCAAAAGAAAACATATGCCACTAAGCCTTAGCCAGTAATAAAGACAAATTTTCATAGATTTTAATCAATTTAAACCATGTAGTATTTGTCAATGTATTTTTTATTTTACTTTTACTGTCACCTCTTGCTTTTATTGTTTCTTAACCATTTTTAAAACTTTCTGGTGTCGAGGATACATTATAAACAGCAATTAATTTATTCTATATAATGTTTGTCCTTAATCCTAAGACTTATTTTAGAAAGAGTTATGAAGAACAAATATGTCCATAATATCAAGGTTTAAAATGGTATTAGATACTTATTGCATCGTATCATAGACATTTTTCCGCGGATATTAAAAGATTAAAATTAGTTTTGTTAGCTAATAAATTGGTATTGATTTTATGATTATCATCTTAATATTGGGAAATAGTGGAAAATTGCCTGTAATACGATGCTATGATTTTTCAGTATGTCTGAGAACCGGATCTAATTTAGAGGATATTAATCGGTTTCAAAGCCATACTGGAAAAGTACGAGTAACACGCACCGCTTTCCATCCCATGTTAACACCTCTTGGTGCAAAAGGTTAAACAAAATTTGCAACAAGAAACGTTCGCTAATATTATTTTGCACATCTTTAACCCCTTTTTCCTTCTTTTTACACCTCGAATACATAGTTATAAGAATATGGCCATTTTCAATTTTAAGTTCTAGATTAATGTTTTTGGTCCTAAGGGCTAGAGAATTATCCCATATGATATATACTAAGCTTTCCTGGAATGAATATGTTATTCAGTGGAGTGGATAGAGTGATCTTAAAGGACAGACAAAATGCTTAATATTAGTATATCATAAATGAGAGAATTATAAAAAGTTTTGCTTTTAAATGAACTAATAATTAGTATTCTATAATATAAAATAAAACTTTTTTAATTATTGTTTCATTAATAAATAGATCATCAGTTCCAATTAAGATGTTGAATAGAAAGAGTTAAGAATACATGTTATTGCATTCTAAATCTTTTTAAATGATATATCATACTGTAGTTCAGAAAAAGTAATAAAATTTTCTCTCATTCACATATAGAATTCTTGACAACTATGGATACAAAAATTCACCGTACTTAAACGTCATTTTTATTCTTCTCCTTTTCATGTGAATAAAACTGCACACGACAGATAAGACGTACAGACAAAGCCGCCAATAGATATATGTATGCTTCGCTACTTTAATTGAAATTTTATTGACTAGCTAATCGATAGAGTTAAAAAGTGGTTGTGGCTGATTTATTATCGATATGACATATTTTAAATGACATTAATGTTGACTATCTTATATATTGCATAATTATAGTGATATGATAACAGCACACAAATATTAACTGTTTTTGATTAGGTAAGTTATACTTAGGAACTTATGATTTACTAGCTGCTTCGCCTCTAGCCTCTAGGGGCTTTGCCCCAAGAGGTTTGATCAACCTTTTTTGTGTTATTTATAAATTTTTTTAGGGGGAGGGTTTTTTCATTTTTTGGGGGGGTTGGGGGTGTCCCACCCTCCAAGAAAATACTTTAAAACCATCAAAGGACCAGTAGAGTTGAGCCCAATCGGTTCAGTTATCTTACTGAGATCTTAAGCAGACGGACAGACAGACAGACAGACAAACAAACAGACAAACAGACAAACAGACAAACAGACAGACAGACAGACATCGTACTATTTTGTATTATAGATATAACTTTTAAGTTTGAATGTTTTGTGAACACACTTTACAGAAAATCTTGAAATCTTTCATACATTCGTGTTGTGTGTATCAACTTAGATGGGTCAAAGTACTAGGGGCGTGCACAGGTGGGGTAATGTGCGTGCAGGAAGGAAGTGTACATGACTGACACCCCCCTTAACACTGACATTATGAAGTCCTGCGTGTTTGTATAACCTTCTTATGATACACATCACCATGACAAGTTTGAGGAACTTATCAAATATGGTTGGGAGTATGAGAAAGTAATCCCCCTTCCTCCCCCAATTATTTGCTTTCCCAAATTGGTAATTTATTTACATTTTGATGTTGCTTAACACCTAATCCTAATTTTTTGCCAGCAAGAGCAATGACATACTGTAAAGAATGACCTACACTATTACTTCAAAAATTTATAGGCAAAAAGATTTTTTACAGATGATCTATCCCATCCTATGGCCCGAGTACCATATGGCTGTACAATAATATGCATCTTTAATACATTACAGGAATTTAAACATAGGAAATCACGAATTCTCTGGTAAACATAATAACCACTTTACTATTTTGTATCCTTTTGACAATAAATTTAATTTTATATCTTTTGTATGTAGAAGCTTTAGATTATGTCTTTTCGCTTGATTATATATTTTTTTAAAAATAAATTGAGTAGGACTGTCTTTCCATTATTTCAAACCCCCTCCCCCCATGAAACTCTGTGCATCCCACTTACCTCAACCAAGTCTTTAGGGGGAATCTACCCCATTAAAAGTAATGCACTTGTTAGTAAATATAACATAATTATTTGTTTCATGTTTATAAATTTAAGAGGTTTAATATTCAGCATAAAAACTAAATTGACCCTGACCTGCTTATACTGTGCTCTACAATTAAATTTTTTACTTTTGTAGATGTTGTCATCCTTGTTATTTTTAAATTTGTTGTTAATGTTTTTAAAATTATGATGTTTCTGTGTATTTTATTATCTTTTCAAGATATTATGATGGATAATAAAAATATAGAAATTAAATGATGAAAAAAACACGATTTTTCGTTTATTTCTTTATTATTTTATAATTGTTGTTCAATTTAGTTGTTTCTTAAATTTCCTTGTTTCAATTCATTGCGAAGTTTCTCTGTAACTAACTTTGTCCGTTAGAGGTAAGTCAATGGACAATATGCATCCCCAATTATGATAAACAATGTCAAGCCTTCTTTAGATTTAAATTATTGATTGAAAAGTTTGGACACAAAAATTTTCAAATCAATCAAAGTTCAATAACGGACCTTAAAGTCTTTATTTTCTTAGAAAGCATTGAATTTGTTCTTCATTAGAAATACATTTCTAAACCGATTAATATGCGCTGGATTAGAACCGGTTCTCAGTCATTCTGAAGAATCATGTAGTATAATATCGTATTGCAGAAAATTTTCTGCGATTAGTATATAAATCATAAAATTATTAACAATTTTGTTATATATTTACTTTAAACTTATCATTATAAATCTTAATAACCGCGGAAAGCTGTCTATAATACGATGCAATAAGTAGCTATTCTCGTCTCAACTGCGCTACATGTAAACAATATCGCCCTTGTTATTTTTATGGTTTCAGTTCTCTAACCAAATGTCATATTTTTTCATGGATTTTTCCTTAAAAATATTTGTTTATGTCATTAATGACAATTAAAAATCTAAACGATTCTACAACAGATTAATTTTAATGTATATTTTTTAGGGAAGCTTTTTAACATAAATTATATATGTTTTAGGCCTCTTCTCAGGGTGTTTTGGGGGTCGTATAAGGAAGCTTAGTTTTAGATCAGATCAACGTATTAGATATATAAGCCAATTAAAATAGCTTATTATTAAGATTATTTTTTGGCCTATATAAAATAAGGACAGATAAACGTATTCTAAAAAACAAGTAACAGTAGTTTTTAATATTCCAGTGGCGTCACCCTCAGTCTCTTGACGCTTTGCCCCCAGAAGCGTTATTCTACACTCCCCCCCCCCCCTTAATCCATATTTATTTCAATGTAGGAGGTATTTAGTGTTTGTTAACTATTGTATTATTAGTAGTTATATTTCCTGAACAGTAGAGCCCTTTCAGTTCAGCAATTTCAGAGATCTTAACCTATAAAAAGACAGATATCGGGACAATTTAAATTTACTTTATAGATTGATGAAGGATAAACTTCGAAAAAAATGTTGGGTAATAAGTTTTCTTCTGGTGGCATATCACTGTCTCTAGTAAAGGCTCTTAATAGTAATACAATAGATATATTATTACTTGGATGTTGCATTAGATTTTAATGTTCTCTAATAAAGTGCATTTCGCAGCTAGATAAAATAACGATACCTCCATCGCCCCTTTAACCCCATCCCCTCTCCTCCTACTGAATGAAAGAACTGACCAATAAATGAATTACACGTTAGCAACCTAAACTTTTACCTTGTCATAATATCCACGTATATTATATATCCAATCTTAATACAGACATAATTTTAGGTATAAATCTTGTAATATGATTAAGATATTATGTTCAACAATTTTATATTTTTTCATTGCCGCTGGCGTTAGATTAATTCTTTAACAAAATATTATTTGTGGTGTTTTTACATTGAAGCAGCTATATTTCAATTATTTGCCAAGTGTACTGTTTAATGTATGGTGTCTTATTTGGTTATTAAAAAAAGCACTATTATTAATTCTTGGTGTTTTCCCTTAAAGCTTCTTGTTAAGCATTGAAGCCCATTTCCCCCTTATTTTTTTTAATGAATTAAGATTGAGAGAGCTTTTTTTCGTTTAGTTCTTTATTACTTAGTTCCGGTTAGGTTAGGTAGGTTATATTTGGTACTAGTTAGCCCCGCAGGGTAATGAAACTCCGCAGTTTACTTTTACATCCCTTATTTTCAATCAATTTTAAAAATAGGGAAACACATTATTTAAAAGCACCTAATTCTAAGACACAACATTAGAACTACTATATTTTTGGTCTAATTACATTGAAAAATTTTCCTTTCCAAAATGATTTGCTAAAAATATAAATTTGCTGTATTTCAAAAATACTCTAAGAACATTATTTAAAGATATAAAAAAATCCACGAAGGTATTTATGATGATTTTATTCGATAGAGAATTTACTTCCGCATTTTAAAAAAATGGTCAATTTCTTATTATAGGGTTTCACAAATCATATAATTTAAGTGTAGACATAGTTTGGCCAATAATAAAAAGACGCAAAAATAAAATCTTGACTATTTGTCTTTTGAAATTGGATATATTAAGATATATTTTGTATTTTTTATTTAGTACTGGTACATACGCCCTCAAAGGCCTTTAGGGGCCCTTGTAAGGGGGAGGGGAGTCGACTCTCCCAAATAATTTTTTTTTAAAGTAAAAACAAAACATTAATGGGAGGATATTTTTTGGTAAGTAAGTGGTATTCCCCCCCCCCCCCCCAAAAAAAAAAAAAAAATATGAACCATCTTAGGACCTATAAAAACTACATTGTAAATGAGAACTATATTAGTTTAATGGTGAAAAAGATCCTTTAGTACGAAAAGACAATCATCCTGCTACTTTCATATAATCTACAAGCATCTAAATGGACGGTCTGTTAGGGACTAAGTTGCGGCTTCCGAATCCTGTCTTAAAAGGAAGTATTTTTCTTGTTGTTTAAAATTGTCCAATTTCCCCCCTATTTCAATCAATCAGCGCATGTCATAAAAATCTAGTTTCATCCCAATTATTAACACCAAAAATATAAACTTAAAGCGGGCAACGCCTAAAAATGAAAGACATAGAAAGAGATTATCAACCTTTTTTACTCAAATAAGGTTTGATGAAAAAAGAAGGGGTATAGTCCCTTTCGTAGCAACGCCCCTTAAGGAGCGTTTCTTCGTATTTTCACAGTAGCTTTTCTCCTATTTCTAGCCCCTGCGGGGCACTCACATAACCCAATATAACCTAACCTAACCTAAAGCAACCTTTTAATAGCAATTTTGAAAATACGACAAATCGCCCCTTAAGGGGCGTTGCCACGTAAGGAACTATAACCAAAAGAATTGTTATTGGATATAATAATCTTATTTCAAATAATGGCATCTAAACCGATTTATATCCGCTGGATTAGAGCCGGTTTGTAGCAAAAATGAAAAATCATGTTTCGTGTCGTATTATAGACAATTTCTACGAAAAAAGACATAATATTTCATAAATACTTGACTGTTGAGTTTTACATTTAATTTAATAATTTATTGATTTTTTAAAAATTGTTGTATGTGTCTTTGCTAAAGATATACCATAGATAAAAATAAACTAGAAGGCTTAAAAGGGAAATAAAGAAAGACAGGTCTTATTCTTTTATTTATCATGTTTTAATTGAGAACTGACGAAAACATTCACTTTTATTGCCCTGACGTTTTAATTGAAAAATAATTTTTTTCAACAACAAAAATTAAAAGGTTTTTATAAGACTTTTAAAAGTCCTAAAAATTAAGGAAGTTTTTAAATTTGACTAAAAGGCTAAAGCCAATGAATTAAAACAGTACTTTCATTAATTTCCAAAAAAAATTCTGTGCCAAACATTACTTAATTATTTTTTTTAAGTTGACATAACTTAAATAGTTATTTATCGCCTAGATAGACTAAAAACAGTTTGTTAGTCCGAGCCTTGATCTTATAATTTTTTTATTGTTCATCATGGCGAAGAACCGGTTCCAATCCAGTGGAAATTAATCGGTATCCAAGCCTTACTGGAAATGTTTTTGTGTACTCTAAATAATTCTATTATTAAGTCGGAAGTGAAAAATGTGTTTAAGTCTTCTATTTCCAAATACTATTCATGTAAGACAAAAAGGGTTTCAATTTCCCATTTTTCTTTTTAGACCTCCCTTTTAAAGTCGGGCTATGTAAAGAAACCAATAATGCATCCTATTGTATAAAACAGTACGTTTTTGTTTGTAAATATTATATTACTACTTAACTGATTGATTTAGTTATTTAAATATGAGCTTTAAGTAAGTCCCATTACGGCTATAGACAAATGAATTTTTAAATTTAGGTCTTGGGAAGGTTTTAGGCTATTTTTCTGCTTTCCGTATCCTTTAAATACAGAGCTCATATATAGCCGTGTATTAATTATGGAACCAAATCAAATCTAAAATATGAAGTAATATTTATTTAACCCATTGTATTATGACAGTTTTCCGCGTATATTAAAATATTTATTCGTGAAAATTGTCTATAATACGATGGTATGTACGATGTTTCAGTTTGGCTAAGAACCGGTTCTAATCCAAAGGATATTAATCAGTTTTAAAGCAATACTGAAAAATCCATTACTATTTTTTTAATTAACCCTTAACAGTTTTTTTCTATCCCCCCCCCCCCCCCCCCCCCCGACCGATTAAGGTGCGGCAAGGGGCCCGACTGTTAAGGGTTAAAATACAAAATTAAAAGGGGGGTTAAATAAAAAGAAAAAGAAATATTTTCTTCCTTTGTTTGTGTGTTTTATTTGTTTTTTTAAATTGTAATATGACAATATTATTTTAAGATATCCTCCCTTTACTTTGATGTTATATCAGTTGTTTAAAAGTTTTTAGGAACTGGCACAAATTTTAAGGCTACTCCCTTTTTGTCACCCTAAAAAGGATTTTATCGCGCCTCGGAATCATTTTTGTGTCAAGTAAACGATTTTCGGTATTAATTGTAACTTATTTTAGCTACAATATAACTAAGGTCGGTCCGTCCATACATCCGAAATTTGTTACTTTTGGGGATAGAGAAGCTACTCCATAACTATATTGGAGAAAAAAATTACTAATTAAAAATTGATAGAATTACAATAAGGAACCGATGAGTCTTTTAAAGAGGAAGGGGAGGGGGATAAGGGAGGATGTCCCAACAGTTTTTAAAAAGGTATAAAAAGAAATTGGTGGAGTGGGGGAGGTATTTGTTTGGGTAATTTTCATTGAAGGTTAGAGGAATAGAAGAAAAAAAATTAAATTGCCTATAAAAGGTTTCCTTTGAAGAAAATCTAACGGATATTGAGATCTTTCACTAAAGACAGACAGACATCATGTTACTTTTATCTGGCATTAACAACATTCTTTTTATCATAAGGCTCTTCTTGCGCTACTTATGCATATAATGTTTCTTGTCACATTTTGTATTCATCATAGTGTAGGCGAAATATCTAGATATAGGTTTGCCTAATCAGCAATCAACCTTTTCAATCGATATATTACTACTTGGATGTTGCAACAGATTTTCATGTACTCTAATACTAGCAGCTGGCTAAAATAACGATATCCCCCCCCTCTTTTATCTTACCCTTTACCTCTTTTTTGATTAACGACTGACCAATAAATGAGGTCTAAATTAGCAACCTAAATTGACGACAAATTTTCCAATGTCAATATTTCCACGTTTTCTATATCCAGTCCATTTTCAACGAAAAAAGAGTTAATATATCTGCTTAAAAAAAGTAAATCAGTATAATTCAAATTGGGTGTATATGTATTATGTATATTAGGTTACTAATGTGAGTGAAATAGACGGACAAACCTTATTAAGACATAATTGTCCTTGTTTATTAAGAATATGAAATGTTGAAAAGTATTTTTTACAGAATTACTGACCAAAATGTAAACTTGTTTCGCTTCCTAAAACTACAATGCAAGTACTTTACTGTACATTTATATGTAAGTGTCCGTTTTAATTGTACCCGAAATTCTTAAGTATACAGTGTACGCATTTTAAAGGCGCATAAATTTACCTAATAGTCATGTTGCGAAGAGGATAGGGGCGAGTATTATGAAAACGAAATAGAAGGACACGATAGACAAAGATTAATAATGAAACATAAAATTAAGATATCTACGTTTAAATTACATAAATCATATATGCCATTTTCTTTAAATACTCTTTCCAGTAAGAAACAATTATAAATCCTCTCTCTGGATTAGAACCGGCTTTGAGAAATACTAGAAAAAATCATGTATCGTATCGTATTGCAGACAATTTTCCACGAATAATAAAAACCAATAACAGTTTTGTTGGCCAGGGACTTCGGCACCTCGTGACCTACTTGACCGGAATTAGTCTTATAATTTTTCTTTTTACTGTCTGCGGAAAGCTGTCTATATTATAATTTATAGAAATATTTTCCCAATCTTTGAATTTTAATTTTAAGTAAGATTCCAGGCTTAGGACCGCTACAACGTTTCAAGGATTTTTTTTCTTGATTTTTTTAGTAGTTGATTTTTATTTTGCTTGTTTAATTTTATGCCTTTTCCTTTGTCTTAAATAATCCCTTATTTTTTTAATCCTTTTATGGCTATTTGAATTACAAATAAATTTAGTTTCTTTCTCTCTTTGTTTCTTTGCTTTTGGATTTAAAAACATATTTTTGTAATTCCAAAATCCGTAATAGAAAAATCAGTATTTAAGCAGGGAAACTTCTCTAATTTTTAGTCAGTCAGTTGGTTAGCTAGTTAGTCATTTGTTTTGTTCCTTATTATTCCCAGGGAAATACATATATCCGTTCCTCTTTTATATAATTCGGGATGTAAGGATTTCTAAAGGTGAATCTTTGCTAGAATAAGGTACGAAACATATAGCTCTTTAAAACATTATAATTTTTGGACAACCAATGCTTTTATAATATATCTATGTATTGCATCTGATTTTATTAAATGATTCCTAGAACAACTAGAGACAATATTATCAGCTAAGCATCACTTTATCATCAAGTCCTAAAAATTAAAGTATCTTGTATATAAGCAATCAAGCAACAAACTTATGTACAATTTTGCTTAGACTTAATTAATATTTTCTGACAATCTACAAGTGTTTATGTTCGTTTGTCCTACCATCTAATTTTAGAACTCGCTTTACATGGATGTTGTCGTTCTTGTAATTCTTGTTCTTGTTATTATTTGATTCGGACATTTGAATCTTAATTCTTTCTTATACTTGGTCTTAAAGTCTATTATACAAAATGGTCATAAAAACTATATACACTGAAAAATATTGGTATGAAAAGTAGAATAATCATTATTCTATGTTTTAATTTTGAAAAGTTTTAAACATTTAAATGATTTTTTTCCTTGAATTTATATTTTACTTATTTTTTTGTTTATATTTCAGGTATGTTCCTTCTTTTTCCAGTATGGCTTCGAAACCGTTGGATTAGAACCGGTTACACTAAACAATTATATATCGTATTGTTGAATTAAACAAGTCTTTTAAAGCACTGCCACTTTATTAATGTTTGTGTGTCCGTCTTATGTTTTTATTTTGATCATTTTTATGAAGCTCTTTATAGTGCCTATAAAAAACGACAATATACAATACAAATGACTAATGAGAGACCAGAAAACATTTACCATTGGTCAATTACAATTTATACTGGCCTATCATTGGTCCTTTTTTATTGTATGACGTCATTTTTGTTAGGGACTAACAACTTCTTCAAGTTTTTAAAGCGCTGTCACTTTATCTATTTTTGTGTGTCTGTCTGATTTTTATGATTGTTCATATTGACGTTGTTATCATTGTTTAAAGCTTATAGATTTTATTTACTTTGACCTAGTTTGTTTAACAAAAATTGCAATAATCTGTATTTTTTCTTAAGAATCCAACCATTTTCAGCAATTTTCATCTGACTAAATGAATGACACGTATCAAGATTTAGAAAATTAAGTATTAGAATACGGTAGACTAATTATCAAATTCTAAGTCATTTAGACATTTAGCAAATTTAATGTATAAATCATATTCATGCATGTTATCTACCTTTTAATTACGCGAACTTTGTCTGCAAACCTTGATTGTCCATAAAGTCTTTGGACCAATTTATAACTCAATGTCACGTACCTGACATAGCAGCAGTATAATTTCAAGCTAATGTCACGTAAAGCACGTTTTGCCTTAGTCTTTGTATGTCTGTTAAACAATTTGTTTTTCTGGAATTTTCGCCCCTATCCCAACTAGCCGTCATAAGACGTTATACAAAATTGTTATGTTTGCCATTTCAGTCTTCTATATGCATTATATATATACACACAAGCATGTTGGGGTTCAGAGGTGAATTTTAAGCGAATTCACGTATGTGTTTGTGTGTGTGTTGCTTATCTCTCTGAAATAACGAATTCTATCGTAGGCTAAAAAATAAAAGAAATATCCAAATTCAAGAAAAATAAGAAACATTTATATAAAATAGGCAAAATATTGCAATAATGTCATTATTAGATAAATTTGTCTGAAGCAAAAGATCTCGGAAATTATTGTTCTGTATGGTTTGTACTTTTCGGGGGAGCGTTAAAATGCCTTGAGCTGGTTTTAAGCTATTTTCTTTACTCCCTTTTCTCACTCGCCAAACCCTAGAAAGTAACTAATTGTAAATAATAATAAAAAATATTTAATAAAAAGTCAACGAAAAGCTTAATTAGCGTATTAAATAAAATTACTTTATGACTTTCGAATTTCATTCAAAATTTTCAGTTAAAATTCTAGTATTAATTCAATATTGTAATAAACTTATTAAAAATTTTCAACATTATAATTTTATCTACATCAGATAACCATGTACTCTAATAAAGTGTAACTTTTATCTGTCTAAAATAATGGTCCACCCCATCCACCCTCATTAACAAAACCCCTTCGCTCCAAATGGATAAACGAACTGAAGTGATTTGTATATGTTAGCAACCTAAATTGACAACAATTTTCCAGTGTCATAATATCCACTTATATCATACTAGCGGCTACGGCCCTAGAAGCCTCTAGGGGCACTGGTAGGAGGGGGAAAAGTCGACCTCAGCCCATTTTAAATTTGAGTTTCAAAAGAGTTAAAGAAATATTTTTTTTTTTTTGGGGGGGGGAGGGGGATGAAGACACCCTCACCAAAAATAGTTTAAAACCTTCCCAGGAAGCTTCACCGTAATGGAGAACAATATCGGTTCAGCGGTTAGCGAGATCCTTCGGGACAGACAAAAAACGCTTACTACTTTATATAATAGGATATCCATTCTTATAAGGCAATATGACTCGTATTGATATAATGAACTTTTTCTATAAAAAAATCATTGTTTATGATAAACCAATGTCAACGAATTGATTAAAACATAGATCAGTTGCCTATCAAAATAGCATTTTAACTTTTGAAAAAAGTAACTTTCATACCTATTTATGCTAGGTTAGGTTAAGTAAGAGTTATGTAAGTACTGCAGGGTTTTCGCTTCAAATTTCCAGTATATCTTCAAAGCCGGTTCTCAGCCATAATTAAAAATCATGTATAGCATCGTATTACAAACAATTTTCCACAAATAATAAAAATAAAAATAATTCAAATCTTATAATTTTTTTTATTTATTATTAAGTTAAAAAAATATAAAAATATTAAAAGGTTTCTTAATGAATTTTACTATATTTGCAAATAAAGCTATTGATTTTTCTTTCCTTTTCCCGTAATTGCAGGTTTTCACAATAAAAACCTTTAATTTTTAACCTTCAAATTTATGATCTTGACTTTAACTATAATTATTTTAGCATCTGTGAGAATTTCTGGGATGGGAGACAAGTAATCATAAAAATTAAACTATGATTAAAGGTAGAAAAAGCAGAAACTTATTTATTTATAAATATATTTAGATTCATAAAAGCAAAGTTGGCCGCAAAGTGTTATAATAACGACATGTCAATATTATGTCAGCAAAAATGCCACTTTTTTATCTAGAGTATTCTATTTTTGACGGAAAACGCTGAGCTTACAATAAAGAATTTTTTTAAAATTATTATTATACTTTTTCCTCTCTTAGTAAAATTTTCAATTAAATGGTAGATTTTGTTACATAGAGTGATTAGATTACAATATTTTGTGTAATTATAAGGCTCTGGAATGTTTTTAGGCTATTTTATTTTCAGATTTTAGTTTAGGGTGGGTTTTAAACCATTTGAAGGTAACCTCTTAGAATACAGAGCCCCTATATAATAGATGATTAGCCGCTTGTAGTACTTATATTAAGTAGTCGGGCTACTTTAAATAGTAGACTGATACTTACACCCCTTTGATCCTCTATATAACAATCTATGTTATTTGTGATTGTAATAAAAGTAACATGTTTCTTTATTTGTGAAAATAGACAATTCTCTCTTCCGCATTTTTCAAAGATCATCTCAGAATCGTCCATCTTGCTCTTTTGAGTCATTAAATAAAAAAAGTTAAAATATTACACATAAAATATTCTTATATAAAAGTAAAAGGATGTCTGTCTTTTAGAGTGCTGAGACCTTAGGGACAATAAGGTTCTCCTTTACAATAGATACTAGAGCTTCTCAGGTCCAGGGAAGGTTCATATCTATTAACATTGCATTTAATAAGTGGTATTGGTAGTTGTATTGAGCCATTATAATCCACACATTTATAATTACTACTAGATTCCCGAATCTACCACATAACGTTCACACATGATTTTATTCTTATCTATTGATATCACAACATTAAAATTTTTTGGGGGGCTTATTGGCTCTTGGTATGCTTTAAGCTATTTTACATAGTTACTTTTTGGATTTGAATTATGAGGCCTTTTGTTAAATTCTAGAATTCATGATAAGAACAGCATAAACATAAAAATTCAAAATATTTGACATTTTTATTTGTTGTTGGTATTTTTAGAAACGAAGCTACTCAATTCTAAGAATTTTCCGTCCGTCTGTCTATAAGAAACAATATTGAAACAAAATAAATTTCTTAGCTTCTATTCAAGATTTTGTGAACAGATTTATATTAGCCCTGATCATCTAATCCACAATTCACTATTTCTGTCTGTTTTGCTGTATTCTGTTCGGAAATATGATTGTTCTCAGTTGTTATTACAGGTAGATGTTTCAAATTTTGTACCAAGCTTCTTTTTTATTCACTGTTCCTTCCAACTGCTTCGCTGTTTTTCCCAATATTATTTTCGTTAGTTTCGTTATTTATGGATGTAGACGTTATCAAACAATTTTTAAGTCTTCATTTTGAAATTTTAAAATATAATCATAATAAAGATTTAATTTTTCATAAAAAGTCAGATATTAGACATTAAACAAAAAAATAATCCTCCTCCAATTCGTAGACCCAAAATTTCTCGTTTTAAAGGTTGTAAATATTGGATGGGGGTTAAAAGGTTGTAAATTAGATAATATGGAAAGAAGTTGTATCAACTTTTTTGCTTTTTATTTAAGATAGCTAGCCGGTCCTTTCAGTAAGTAGTAGATGTAAAATTTTTCATAGAATTCAGATATGCAATCGGTTTTTTTGTAGACCTCTTATTTTTTAAGTAATTTAAGTTTTTAAAAAAAAATAATTAAGTCGGTTTTAAGGTACTAAAACGCAACAAAATAAAAGAAGAAAATGGCCAGTATGAACAAAAATAGTAAGATCTTTAATTTGACACCTTACTTTTAAAATTCTGTTGAGTAATTATTGAAAAAATCTATTTTTTTAACCTCGGTTTAATAAAAACTTTAGACCTAAATATTTTCTCAAACAGACATAAAAAACATGGGTTCATATATACCTTTAGAATCAGAAAAATATTACGAATCTATTCTAATCAAAATTGAAAAAGTTTTATAAAACTATAATAAAAGAAATAAGTTTATTTTAAGAATCATAATTTTCGGCTTTAAAGGGTTAGCTTGAACCAAACCTGAACAAAACCTAAACAAAAGACAATGCAATGTAGCAGATATTTTTTAAACACAAGAAACAATAATGTATTTTTAACTGCATTGTTTTGAAGTTTATAAACAGACTGATGCATATTTGTTCATAATTTTTCATTCTTTACATGTTCTTTAATATCACTATATTTATTGTAGTATCTATTGTATATGTTGTATGAACGTTCTCCTTTTTTCTGGCAATTCTATAGGTTAATTTTATTTTATAGATTAAGCTTCCCGATTCGTCAATTTTTGCGATTTGTGATTGGCTAGTTTAGTAGTTACAATTCTTAAAATAACTTTTTTATTTTTTCTATTTTTTATTACAATTTTTTTAAACTTTTTCAATTTTGCTTACAATGGATTCATATTATTTTTCTCATTCTAATGGTATATATGAACCCATATTTTTTATGTCTGTATGAGAAAATATTTAGGTTTAATGTTTTGATTAAACCGAGGTTAAAAAAATAGATTTTTTCAACAATTACTCAACAGAATTTTAAAAGTAAGGTGTCAAATTAAAGATCTTACTATTTTTGTTTATACTGGCTATTTTCTCCTTTTATTTTGTTGCGTTTTAGTACCTTAAAACCGACTTAATTATTTTTTTAAAAAACTTAAATTACTTAAAAAATAAGAGGTCTACAAAAAAACCGATTGCATATCTGAATTCTATGAAAAATTTTACATCTACTACTTACTGAAAGGACCGGCTAGCTATCTTAAATAAAAAGCAAAAAAGTTGATACAACTTCTTTTAAGAAATACTTTCAAATATTCATTTTGATTGTATCATATTATTGAATTTAATCAAGCACAAATATTGGTTTATTATTTAATCTAATTGAAATTAATAAAATAATTAATATATTTAAGTAATAGGAAATATATTTTCTGGCACTGAAGTTAGTTTTTTAAAACTTAGATTGGGTTTTTCTCTAATCTGTTTTATTTTTAAAAATATAAGCACGAGCAAATTGCAAAGCTACTCAATAAACCTTATTTGTAAGTCTTTCTGTCAAATTATTTTACAAACATAAGCTATACGTTATAAGTAACTTAAGGATCCTTTTCCGATTTTGTATTTAAAACAAGCTAATAGCGTCTTAAATATAAACACAGCCGAATCCCTACAAAATAATAGAAAATAGTTTGCTAACAGACAAATGGGTCTCCACCACTTGGGCATGGTAGTTGTCTGGGTTATACATCTATAAACATTTTATGTACACACTCACAAATACAATTTGATTTTTTTTTAAATTAAAGACTAACATTTAAAATTATTAATAAGTTTGTTGCTGTGTTTTGTCAAAAAAATGCTTTAGTCCCTGTTTAAAAGTAAGTATTAAAAATAAATTAGGAAGGATAGAGATTTTTAAAGTCTTTAAATGTCAAATGAAACTAAATAAAACCAGATTTTTTTTCATACATAAATTAAAGTTTTTGTATATATGTCTGTTAAACCCAATGATACTTTACATTTTTCCCCATTTTTTAACGAAGCTTTATTTTAGTACTGGCTTGTTAGATTATTTCATGTATAACCAAAATTGGAAAATTTAAGACTTTTTTACCGTTATACAGAATAAAAATGTAAAAATTTTGTAATGTTTTGATTATTTTATTCATGAAAATATCTCAGATTATAAAGCAATTTTCTTATTCTTGTAATAAAGTAACAGGATTTTTGTTTTTTTACTTGAACGCATTATAGAAATGTTATGTATTATTTCTTTAAAAACAAACGTTTAGAGGCCTCTAGGGGCGTAGCCGCTAGTAGAAAAATAAACTAAAACAACTCTTATGTCAATAATGTTCACTTTTATGCTGTATCGACATAATCCAATGTCAATTTTTTTTACTAGAAAGTGTGTTTTCCAGTATGGCATTAAAGCCTATTTAAATCCGCTTGATTAGAACCGGTTCTCCTCCGCATTGAAAAATCATGCATCGTTTTACAGACAATTTTCCATGAATAGCAACATAAAATCCAAAATCAGTTTTGTTAGACTGGCCCTACAGCTCCTCCTAAAACTGGTTTTAATCTTAGATTTTTTTATTTAATAAACGCGTAAACCTGTCTATAATATTATGACACCATGACTATTACACCATCCAACCATCCTAACATCTTGAAGAAGCCACTAATTATAGGAACTATCAGATAGTAAAACATATTTAGGAAATGGCTTTTTAGTTGCGATGCTACGCTGTAATTCACTTTGGCTGTCCGTCCGTCAGTCTGTAATGGAGGCAATGGAGGAATTTTTAGCTTCTATTGAAGATAGGCGGCTCATTTTTTGTGTGAAGATTCCTTATACCAATGAGCTTAAAGAATATAATTGACTTGGTCAGACAGCTAAACCAGTATTTATAACCTTTGCTATTTATGGATGTAGTCATCCTTGTTTCTTTACTTTATCACGCTACACCAAATTGCAAACATCCTTACAAATTCTAATTTTAATATTCGTACTGTCTGCCTGCCAAATACAGATTCTATGTTCCACACTAAGTCATACTAAAGACGTTAAAAAGCATACATGTCATTGGTATGGCAATACAAGTAATTCCTTGGTGTGTAATAGTGTATAATAGCATCGCATTATGGACTGCTTTCCGCGGATATTAAAATGTTAAATTATAAGATTATAACCAGTTTTGTTAGATCCAAATAAAGTGTACTTTTTTTCTATGACAAACCCTACGGGAGGCCATAACCCGGCAAGGCCTAACCCTGCGTTGGCTACACAGTACCCAGTCTTTTCTAACCTAACTCGACATAAAGTAATAAACAAACAGACGAAAAACTAACCCACCCTTTATTTTCCATTTTGTGCATTCATGGGCTTTTTACATTTGAATTATTGTATAATGTATTTTTATGGATGATATTAACCTTGTTTTTTTTCTCGAAGATTTTATTATTCGCATTAATTCTTAATATTAAATTTAAATTTTTTGAAAAAGATAAAAAATCTCTGAGAATATAGTAACAAATACTTGACAATAAGTACAATAAAATCTAACAGAAAATTTTGATTTCAATTAGATTTTTCTAGAAAATTTTATACAAAGAATATTTTAAAAGATGGATTTATCGCATCGTATTGTAGTCAGCTTTCCGCAGATAATAAAATAATTACTCATTGATCTATATTAGTTTGCAGGGATCTAGAGGAAAAAGATAATGGCAGATAAATTGATGTATATCCCCAATTATGATACAAAAAATTCCCTCTTCTATGGATTACAATTATTGACTGCAACGTTTGGAAACTCATTTAAATGAACCAACCAGTCAAAATTCAATATTAGCCTCAAAGTTGTTAAGTTAACAAATAAGAAAACGTTATCATTAAGCTGTAATAATGAACTACCCAATGTCCCCTACCTCCTTAATATTAAGTAAAGAATATATTTTCAAGAGAGTAAAATTACAATGATAGTTGTCATTGGTTCGCTAATTACTCATTTAATTGTCCTTGCCTTTTATGTCTTTTTTTAAAAAAAAGGGCATTTAGTTTTCACTTCTTCCACCAATTCAAAAAACATTTCAATACTTTCTCGTCATTTGTATGACCCTTGGGACATCTAAAACGATGGTTCCCAAAAAGTTTATCTGTCTGTCCGTTTGTCTATTACGTTATTTACGTCTTTTAAATCCTAATTTTGGATTTACTTATGGATCTATATATATGGACTCCCGTTTGAGATGGGATTAGTCAGATCAACAAATTTAATTTTGTCTATAAATTGAAAGAAAAGTGTATAATTAAATGTGTTTTTTAATTTCAAAAATGCATTAGTTTTCATGAATACTAGTCTTGTTAATATTTATTATTTTAGAATTTATCAAGGATCAAAAAAAATGTAATTAAAAGTAACAGTAATTAAATTAATTTCTTATTAACTATTTTGTATGGGGGTAGTTTCAATTAAAAACCAATAATATTATTTTTTTTATAAAAGTATTTACAAATCCGCAAATTATATAAATTTTAATTTAAATCATTTATAAAAAGTGTGTTTCAACATTCGACTCTTTTGTCGTATTAGAAAAGTAATTTGATCGCATTACCTTTGTCTATTAGTCTTGTATTTTTTTTAATATAAGTTGCACCTGTATGCCATTTAATAATTTACTATTTTTAAAGTCTTTTTTGTAATGTGGTAATAGAAGTATTAGATATAGAATGCGTTCATCACATAGGAGGGGAGGGGATGGGGTAAAAAGGGGTAAATGAGGGGTATTATTATTTTAGCCAGCTGGGAGTATCCCTTTAATTACATCTCTTGGCTATTTAAACTATTTACTAAATCATAAAAACTTCTAAAATATGCTAAAATAAATAATAAATCACTTTTTATAACAGTTTATTTAAAGGAAGATTCATAAAATTTCAATTTGTGATCACATTTACAATTTAATAATTTATACAAAATGTCTTAAACTCCAAGTTATTGATAAGTAACAATAAAACGTAAAATATGTTTAATTAATCTTGCCATGTACGTAGGTTGTATTTTATAAAAGGTGAGAGGGGAAATGCCTAGGCCCATACAGAGTTGTATCTTATTATGTCTTTTAATCAATATAGACTTTTGATGCTTTATTAAAGCGAATTAGTTTGATATTTACGCTGACGTAATTAAGCTGAAAATTTTATTCAACCATAATAAAACACTATTTGAACAATGACACTATATGTTTAAGTAACAGGATCTGTGTCGATGTTTATGTTCGTCTGAATGTACAGAAGGATCTCGCCAACCACTGATCCGATATGGATCTCCTTTACAATGCATAGTCCTGGCAAGGTTTACAAATATTTCGGGAGGAGAGTAACACAAGCCCCCAAAAGAGAAATTACACCTAGAAAAAAATTACAATCCCCCAAAAACATTTTAATTTTCTTTTATTAACTTCAATTGCCCTTAGAGGCCTTTAGGCGGAGAAACCGCAAGTTTTATTTTAAAAGCTCAAAGATCTAACAACTGTTTTGATGGAATTTTTGATACTTTTCATATAAGTAAAATATTCGTATGAAAATGTTGAAGGAAGTTAGGCATAATATTTAATAATAACACATTTTTAACCGCAGATTTTTAACGCTTCATTTATCTTTTTGATTTAAGAACGATAACGTCCAATAGTAGCGAAAGTTTTAAAATGAAACAAAACTTACACAGCAGTTTTATAATATTACACTATTTGTGTGGATATATTGAAAGAAGGGGAAAATTTTTCGTTTATATAGATTGCTAATTTGGACCTCATTTATTGGTCAATTCTTTCATCCATTAGAAGGAGAGGGGATAGGGTAAAGTGGGTGGATGAGGGTATTTTTATGTTAAACAGCTGCTAGTTTGACTTTATTAGAGTACATGAAAATATGGTGCAGCATCCAAGTAATAATATATCGTTTGGTACCCATTATCCATCAGTAACCTAACCTTTGAATAAAATGAGTTCTACTTATCATATGCCGCCTTAACCCTATGGGCCCTTACCGTACCTGCGGCTACCAAACCCCTGCGGGGATAACCAGTACCCAATATAATATCCTAACCTGACCAATAGTAATAAATAATCTAAAAAATACCCTTCTCCCTTATTTTAGATTTATTTCAAAATATAAAGAAGGTTTTTTTGAGCTCGACAAGGTAATTGAGGGAAATTGCCAAACATTTCAAAGGTTTGAAAACAACAGTTATGAATAAAATTGCTCAATATTAATTTACAATTGGGCTCTTATTTTATAACAAGGACAAAAGTATTAGCCATAGCCTAGCTTAGATTATTGATTAATTTAATAATGGACATAGAACCTAATTTTGGATTTCATAATTGCCTTCCAGTATGGCTTCAAAACCGATTATTATCAGAGCTGGATCTTTGAATCATTTTGGTGGTGAGCCAGATCGGGGTGAGCCAACTTTCCACCAATGAGAGCACAGCATTTTATGAAATGCCGCGCTGTGATTGGCTGAAATTTGGCTAACCCCGATCTGGCTCACCACTACAATGATTTAAAGATCCAGCTCAGCTGAATTAGAACCGGTTTTCGGTTATCTTGTGATTTTTTATTTACTATCCGCAGAAAGCTGTCAAAAATAACTAATCTTGAATTACTATTGCTGTTTAGGTTCTTAGGATAAAAACTGCGTTGGCTACCTTTTATATACCCCCCTTCCCCCGCCAAAAAAAGTTAATAAATCCCCGACGAAAAGAGTTAAACTAATCATGATATTCAATGTCTGCTATGAATAAATTGTTTATAGTGTCTTGGACTAAGAAATGTTTTCGAAAAAAAATATAAATATTATCCTTAAATAAAAGTAACAGGATCTGTGAGTGTGTGCGTGTGTTTGACTTTACCGAAAGATCTCGCTAACCGCTTAACCGATATGGTTCTCCTTTACAGTGTAGCTTCTCATAGGTCCTGGAAAGGTTTATAGCTATTTTTGGGGGAGGGTATCTTCATCCTAAGAAGATAAACCGCCCATAGAAAAAATTTACCCCTCCCCACAAAAAAAAATATTTTAACTTTGACTTTTAACTTGAGAAGAAATGTCTATGGTTCGGTTTAAAGCCCATGAAATGCATAATACTAATAAATATATATGTATGTACATAATAATATGCATATATATGTACTTGTCTTAAATAAATGGAAATAATAAATAAAGATAAAGTCTTTTTTTGTCCTAAAAAATCATATTTTATCTCCCCTTTTTTCGCTCATAATCTCTTATATTTTGAGTATTCATCTATTAATATTTTAATTACTTGGAGGGAGCGGACATTGGGCTGTTTATTAAACTAGTCCCCACAGTCTTATAATAGCATCTTCTTATTCGTTAGCTATAAAAACATTTGGTACTTTTATTAAATTTTGATTGGTTGAGTTCCAAACGTTTCAACACCTTATTATAATCTACAGAAGGATAATTTGCATGTCAGCATTGGGGATTTATATCAATTTATCGGCCATTGTCCTCTCCCTTTAGATCACTGTACTAATTATTTCTTCATATTTATATGCACTTTATACCAGGTTAACTGATCTAAAGCTCTTGTTTACTCAAATCATAGTTTCAAACGTAAGAATCTAGGAGGAATATTAATTTATTGTCTATTGTCCAATCACTGTGTCCATAATTTATTAATCCGATGTTGTACTATTCATGCAGACACCGTTTAAATCAGGGAGAGAGGAGATATTGGACCGAAAATTGCAAGGGTGTCCAAAGTTTTATAACCACGTCACGTTATTCATTGGTTAAAAAACTTTAGGTACTTTTGCAAATTTGGATTGGTTGGTTCTAAACTAGTTCAAAATTTAAACCAAAAACTCTAATCTTCAGATATATGGTGATTTTGTTTATCGACATTTGGTATTTAAACAAATTTATCGTCCATTGTCTGGTCCCTTAGGATCCCTGGTTTTATAAATAATCATTTTATTAACAGCCATCTATCTATCTATTTACACCGTCCTTCCAATGTTAGCAATCTATAACACAAAGTAGAAGTATAACTTTACGTCTGTCTGTCTGTCCGTCTGAAGCTTACGATCTTTGTAACCGCTAAACCCATTGGCTCTAATCAAAGAATATTGCTATTGGTACTGCGGTGGTTTAAAGTTACTTTCTTGGGGACTGTGACACCTTTTTTTATATGCAAATTGCAAACGCAAAAAGGGGGGATGGGAAAACCCCCATCACACCTTGGGGGGAAAATGGGGGATTTTTTGTATTGATAACATTCCAATTACGTCGCATTTTATATACTGACGTCTATGCGTCTAGCATCTATAGGTTTTTTATTCCAAGTACTTCTTTTGTTGAAATGATTTAACACCATCATAATAATATTATTACATGTATTATGAGCATATTTATGCAGCTAAACCGTAAGCAAAGGTGTTTTTTATGATACATACGTGCACTGTTTTTGCTGTAATACAGGGCTGATAATATTCTATTGAAACAAGGATGACAACATCTATAATAGCGTAGCTCTAAAATCAGAAGGTAGGACAAACGAACAATATCTTTTATATCTTTTTATGTAGAGTGTCAAAACTTTATATGCAATATTGTACCTTGTTGTCCCATGAATCATTATTCCAAAAATCAGATGAATCATACAAAAAGTTGTTGTCTAAAACGTAAAATCTCCATGTTTTAAGATGGTCGTATGGAATTTCTGGTAATGGTTATATAGTTTCTACGCTTCCTAAATCGTACCTAACTGTTAAAGAAATCATTATGCAAACTTTGAGATAAATGTGACAATTCTAAAATGTCTCAATTAACGTTACAGACGGAAGGACGGATGGACAGACTGAACTGAATAAAAAAATCCACTAAAAACTTACCGATTTACCTACAGAATTTTGTTTTACGATACCTTTCTAATCCCTAATCAAGTCTTTTTTTTAAAGCGAAGCTTTTCTATAATAAGGCTCGGTCTGTCCGTACGTCCGTCCGTAACGGATAGCTTTTTTCGTTAATTTAGTCATGTTAGAATTGTCCTATCGATTTCAAATTTTGCATGGTGATTCCTTTAGCAGATAGGTACGATTTAGAAAGCGTAGCAACTCTATAATCATTACCAAAATGTCCGTACGTCCATTTTAAACATGCTGATTTTTTTACTTTTTTAACATCAAATTTTTATGTGATCTAATTATCCGATTGATCTGATTTTTGGTATATTGATTCCTGGGACAACAAAGTATAATGTAATAAACGAAGCAACTCTATAATCAAGTCCTAAAAATGTAAGTATGTCCATAATCATTATCCTGTATCAAGCAGTTTTTTAACAAATTTACTCACAATTTTGCTTTGACTCTTATACATTTATATTAGGATTATTCAGTTCTGAAACTATACAAGTGTTAACGTCCGTTTGTCCTACCGTTTCAGTGCTTCGCTTTTATGGATGTTGTCATCCTTGTTTTATCAAAGCTTTTATATGATTAGGATCAGTCCGTCCGTAACATATAATTATTATCGTAATTTTTGGCATGTCAAAATTGTCCTATCCATTTCAAACTTGACATGGTGATTCCTGTAGTACTTAAGTGTAATTTACAGTCCAATGTTCTCTCCCTCCCTTCAGAATTGTAAGAAACTTCTCATTAAGTACTTAATACCATGTTTAAGGGAATAAGTATCTAAATTGATAAATAGGATAATTTCAAGAAGTGAGATACTCGTCAGTTTTTTTATGCAAAATTATGAGGACAGTTAAATGTAAGCATCGTATTATAGACTTTTTTCGCTTATTATACACTAAAAATCATAAAACTAATAAAAGTTATGTAAAACTGGTTTCAATCGATTATAACTTTACATTATAATATCCGCAATAAGTTATCCATAATAAGATGCGATAAATAACTATTAAAGAGTTTATGTTCCTTTTGATCCGAGAATAATTAGTATTTCTTGATCATTTACGGGGATACGCATAAGATAAAGTAAAAAAAATAGCTTTCACACACAGAGCCTTTGGGGCATGACCCCCTCCCAAATTTTTAAAAATAAATTAATATAGCTTTTTTCCTTGTTGGGGAGGGGGGGCTAAAGGCCCGGGCTAACAAAACTAGTATTGATTTTATTATTTTTATTTTAATATTTGTTGGGAAAATGTCTGTAATATGATGCTATACATGATATTTCAGTATGGCTGAGAACCGGTTAAAATCCAACGGATATCAATTTGGTTTCAAAGTCTTGTCGGAATATTTATTATGTAGTTCCCTATCGTTGATTGGTTCATTGTCCCCTCCCTTACTCCCTGGGTTCATTGTCTAATTTCTAACCTCCAAATAAGAGATAGGATAAAGCTTTCTCAAAAATAAACAGCCAAAAAAAACATGTAAAATGTAAAATAATTTTGAAAGCTTATTGAAACAGAAACTAATCAACAACATTAAGGCATGAAAATCTAAATTTTAGAACGAAGCTACTCTATGTAAGACCGCTTATCAGTCTGTTACAAGGACGTCCAAGGGGGGGAGGGGGTAAAGGTGTGATTACTTTAATTATTTTCATTTTAACCCCCCCCCCCCTTAACTAAAAAAGCTTGGACGCCCCTGGCTCTCCAACTTTTTACTTTTCCGTCTATTTATGTTGCTAAATTTCAACACAGTTTTCACTTAAACTCAATAATATTTTTTTCACTTATAAACCCCTCCATATACCCATCAATGTTTTTAAAGCAATTCCTTTGCTATTACAAGATACAGTTGTCCTTGTTTACAGGGAGGAAGCAGAAATTGTACTGAAAATTTCACTGGTACCCAAAGTTTTATAAACACATTTTCTTATTCGTTGTCATAAAAACTTTTGTCACTTTTATTGAATTTTAATTAGCTAGTTCCAAACGAGTAATATTCAAACTTGTCAATATTAACTTTAATTTTCAGAAGGAGTAATCTTATCATAATTTTTAATATAAAAATTTCTCTACTTTATTAAATTGTTTCTCATAATAGTTGGTTCTATCCTGGCAAGAAACATATGTTCAAATTAAGTTTTGCAATATTTTTCAATTTCCAGATTTTTATTTGCCATACCTAGTGCAAAAATAATTAGTATTTTAGCAGTTTTAGAATGTATATTTAAAATTTCAAGTTTTTCCCTCCCCTCCTTAAGTAATTGTTTTTTTATACGAAGAAAAAGAGAGAAAAAAATGTAGGAATCTCTTTTTTTCTTAAGGCCATGTCTCTTGTAGGTGTTAAGCACCCAACCCTCAATAATAATAGACTAAAACCTAACACTGGACAAATAATAACATTACCTTTAGGAGTTCTCTTTAACTCCTCTTCTGCAAAACTGATTAAAAGTGAGTCAATAGCAAATTGAAATTATCTTTTTATAAAAGTTATCAATTGCCAAATGGCTTTGAAATCTAAACTGAATGATGCAAAAATAAATTGTTTGGTAGAATTCATTTTGATAGTTTTAACACCCACAACATACCTCCTTTATTTTTAATCATTTGTGTATGGGCCTAAAAGAATTCTCTAAATTTTACTTAACCTAAATTGGAGTAAAAAATACACATAAGTACGTTCTTTTACAATTATCAAATTTAAGCAGAAGAAGATGAATCGTTCAATTGCATAGATCGATTAAATTCTATATTTTTAAGGATTCTTTCTGTTCCTCCTACAATAATTGTTTAGCTCTTTTTAGCTTTATTGTAAAAATACCTAATTGTAATTTATTTCTATATCTCTATAGGGTGCTTTTTTGACCTTACACAAATAATTAATAAAAGAGTTCAATTGCAAAGGGTGGGGACATTGGTCGTTTTATTACACTAGTTTAAAAAGTTTTATATTAACATTTTCTAATTTGTTGGACTTGAGGATTTTTATTGAATTTTGATTGGTTCATTTAGTTGAGTGTTTAAGCGTTTCAACTACTAATTGTAATCTAAGAAAGGCATAATTTTGTGTATCATTTTTGTGAATCAATATATCTCCCACTGTCTTATACATTTAGATCCCTGCTTTAATCATGTCTTCATAAATAAATATTTAATTAATTTTATCTGTTCTTTCTTTGTATTATAAAGATTACAAATTGTATTATGATCTTTGCATAATTGTCTAATGATATTATTATATTTCAGGTATTGTGTTGTAAAGAAGTACTTGTGCATGATTGGTTGGTAATAAGTATTATTTAGATAGTGCTATGGACACCTATAAAAAATATTTTCCAGTATTGCTTAAAAACCGATTAATATCTGCTGAATAAGAACAATACTGAAAAATCATGTAAACCAGCGTTATACATGCAAGTTTGCATGAATTTTAAAATAACTCTCATGAAATTAATACCAGTTTTGTTAGCCTGGGCCTTCGGCCTGTATAAATGTGTATTTATTTGTATCTTTGCTATATTTTTAGAAAACTTTTACATGCTCTTTAAAATGTCAAATTAGAAATCATAATTATTTAGTGTAATTATTGACATTACAGCTACACAATAGGCGCGTGACACAAATTTTAAGATAAAAATCTTTGAAGGATATTTGATTTGAAATTAAAAGATAAAAAAGTCAAAGTTCCTAAGTATGAGTTATACAAGCAACCAAAAAAGTAAGAAAAGTCTTGTTTTAAACAAAAATAAATAAAGGCGAAGCCACTAGTCTAAAAGAATGTAAAAAGCAGAAAATATGAAAAATGAGATAGATTAACGGAATAAAAATATTTTGGTTATGCATGATCGTTGAAAATTGAAAATCAGGGAGGCGAGGAATTAGTCATTTAGGGGAAAAAATAACAAACAATGTTAAACATGTTATCACTGTGTTGACTTAAATTTTTGATGGGTTATGCCAACGAAATAACAATAAATGTATAAATATAGATGTGTAACCATGAAAACTAACTGGCCTAAGCGGTGGGGATAATTTTCGTCTGCTAGCAAATTGCTTTCTGCTCTTTTGTACCGACTTGGTTGTCTTTATAGGTCCGACGCTATTGGCTAAGAAAAGACCCAATTGTAAGTCGGCAAAGGGTCCCCAAGCCGTAGGTAGGGTTACATATAGCTTGTGCCCCCGCTGTTCTTTTACTTTAATTAAAAAAAAACATTTGACATCTTATAGAAGTAAAACAATAAATAACCTAATTTGTATAATTTTCCCTGTATTTCATTTACTTCTAGAAACCAATAACTTCATGATAGCTTTTTTGTTTATAATATTTCAACAATGGATAGTAGCTAAAATAATAATTAAGAATAACTCACTTTTATACAATGATATCTAGTCGAATTGAAACTATAGATAGTGTAAGTTTAACCTTACTTTGATATATGATATGGAAAGACATCTCAATAAGGCAGAAAAACAATTCATTTTATGCATATAGCGGCTTCGCCTCCAGTCTCTAGGGGCTAGGAACATAGCTTGAAAACATCTCAAGACTTACAAATAGGATAGTCGTCATTTGTACCGAGCATATGCATGTTTTTCTACAGTTACCATATCCCTTTTATTTCTGACTGATCATTATTCAAATTGAAATATTGATTTGATTCAATATTTTGGTCCAAGGCAGTCGTAGAATTTATAAAAAAAATTCAAGCTAAAATCAAAAAGCAAAGGTAGTTGAATCAATGGTTTGTTTTCTGTAGGCGTTAGAAAAAGTTGTACCATTCTGCTGTCATTATTTTGGTAAGAAAATTACTTTTAGTGGCAAAATTTTTCAGTATCACTGAGAACCGGTTCTAATCCAGCGGATATTAAACGGTTTCGAAGCCATAATGAAAAAAAAAATATTTGAAATACCTGCTAAAATTAATTTAAATGATTATCTAATGGCACCCATAGTGCATAAATTAATTTGCTAATTGGTTTTACAGTTTACTTTAAAAGTTCACTGTACGAATGGTCAGTTCAAGTTGGGATCAAAAAGCACGAAATACTTCTTTTTAATAATTTGAATTTCAAGTTTTATATAAAAAAAAAAAGATTTTTGGTGCTTTTCCTCAAAGTGCTTACCCCCAAATTGCCTTAAACCTACCCAGGACCATTACAAAACATCCCTGAAAAGTTAGTCCCGCATATCCAGTTATTTTAGCTTCTTATGTTATGTTAAATTTGCTTTGGAAGTATTTATACTTGTTATAATGTTTAATGTAGATTTTATCAGTTGCTTTAACATAATTGCTTTAAGAGTTTAACAATGCATGATTTATTGTTATCCTCCCCATAATATATAATAGGATGTACGTTCTTCTGTATGTTGTATATTAAACAATTCTGTTTCGTTATTTAAATTATGTTTGATTTATGTTTCCTCGCCGTTATCATCGTTTTTAACGGTATATACCATTGGCATGGCGGTAAATCAATTTTCATTTTTCTTAATTTTAATTTTAAGCAACTTTGCTTTTTAGTTTGTTTTGAAATCTCTGAGATAGTGGGGGGCCGGGGGGGAGGTCAATTTATTTACCCTACCCCGTAATAAGAATTTTCAGCCCCCCGGCCCTCCCCCCCGGATTTGGGTTAAAGTTTGAAAAATACATAGAGATGAGACAAACTATATTTTTGGAAAGGCTTTGCTAAATTTAATAGTTTACAACCTATTTAACAAACTAATTGGCTTCAAAAACTAAAATTGAGTTTTAAGTACTGATTTTTATTTTACTACACAATCTTTACATTTCACTTTTATTTTCAAGAAACCTTAATTTCTAAGATCTAAGAACGATATAACCTTAAAAATAACTTTAAAAACACTCCTTAAAAATCCTTAAATGCCTATTTAGGCATTTTAATTGAATAAGAATTTTAGAAAATATTTTAAAATCAGGGATGGATAATGGTATTCTAAATATTATAGCATATGATATATAGTAGCTTTTAAAAACGGCGGTTTTTTCCTTCTGATATACCACCGTTAACGCCGACAAACCATCGTTTTTAATAAAAAGTATATTTAAAACTACGTTGAATCTGGTTAATGACAAAAGAGCTAATCACAAACGGTTTATTAGGGACCCTTTAAAAATAAGGGTATCTTAAGCTTTACTTTAGTTTGGGGGAGATAGGCTACCCTTAAATTTAGTAATGTCAAGCTTAAGTAAAGATTTTGATAGGCATACTTTAGCCTTACATAAACCTCTCATAAACAAGTGTACATAAGCCTGTACTAAACCTTCTTTATTACATCAACTTGCAATAAAAAATAGGAATATTTTAAAATCTTTCTTAACTTATCCTTTATGTATTTGTTTATGTAAAATAACGTGGATTTAAAAAAAAAGTATTTCATAAATAAATTACAGTTCTCTTTGCATTATTTGTAAGAATAGAATTGTAGAAATGAACTCTTTGTATGATTAAAAGTTCATAAAGGCAAAGAGAAAAAAGTAAAAGAGGGGAATCAAGGGAATTTAAGAATGGACAAAATCAGTAGGCCTGGCCATTTTTGCTGTGCTAAACCATATTGTTGTTGCACCTCTTTCCAAACTAAAAGAATTTAAAGAAGATTAATTAACTTTTGTTATAAAATTTTGATATTAAATTGTTAAAAAAATATTTTAAACCTTTTTCTACTAATATCGTGGATTTAAAAGATTTTTATTAGCAAAGTTACTATATAATATGAATTTATGTCTGTCCATCTGAAACATTTAGGAGAAATTTAATATTTGAGAAAGCCATTTTGGTTCAATTGCTTTTAATAGAAAAGGTTCTGATTGATTTGAAAACAATTTATTTTATCTTTTATCTTCATTTTAATTTCAACATTAAATGAAAATATGCTTAAAAATGATATTGGAAAAGATGTTGTCTTAACTCTTATTAGTTTTCCTCATGACATTATAAGGCTGGACCACCAATGTATTTTTCCCCTCTCTCTTTTACTTTACTTACTGCTTCTCTTTTCCCCCCAATTGTTTATATCTACCCTTTTCAACCGATTCCCCCCAATAAGTGTACCTTAATTTTGTGTTAACACTCACTAGGCCAATCCTCCCCCCACCCCCCCCCCCCTTAGTGTTCTTCATTTTGGGTTTAAAAGTTATCATGATTGAGGCTGTACATTTGTATCTTACGTTTTTTTTTCCTTTTTTCCCATTAATCTTAATCTAGTTTTTGCTACTTTAAAGATAGCATTTTATTTCTTTTCTCCCTTAATCTTGTTTTTAATACTTTAAAGATAACATTTGTTTAGCTGATTTATAAAAACTCTTCCTATCTTTTCTGTAAAAGATAGGATACCCTAAGAATAAATAAGGCTCTCCTTATTTTATTTAAATAATAATGAATGAAATTCTTTCTTAGCTAGACAATTTGATACATTTTTTTAACAAAACATATTGTAGATTAAATTTAACTTTACTACAACAGAAAAAAATTAACAATCTATTTGCATGAATTTGTCTATTGGATGTACTCTTTGCATTTTTCCTTTCTTATTAGAGAGTTGCTAAACAAGAATGACAACATCAATAAAAGCGTAGCTCTAAATTTGTAAACAATTATAATGTAAAATTGATTAAATGCAGGATAATGACATACACACATTTTTTAGGAATCATTATTTCAAATATAAGATCAAGATGAATAAGATAACTAAATAATTAAAGTTTTTATAAAAAAGTTTTAAAAATCAGTATGTTTAAAATTAACATGTGGGCATTTGGATAACGATTATAGAGTTGCTAAATCGTATCTAACTATTACAGGAAACATTATTTGAAATTGATAGGATAATTCTTATATGCCTAAATTAATAATATGAGCTATCAGATACAGATGGACGGACTTACCCTTATTATAGAAAAGCTTCGCTTTTTAAAAGAGAAGTACAAAGTTGCATTCTCTCAATTAAATTTGTTATGTAATTACATTTATGTTCCCAATCTTATTAGTATTGTTATTTTTAAAATTTTAGATTTTAGGAACCTGCCTTAATTGAATAGATATAGGACATTTAGATACACATTTTCTAATGCAGCCAATAGGAAAACAATGTAGCAATAATTCGGCCATATTATTGGTTAAAAATTGTGCAGATTTTTGTACAAAAGTGAGGATGTCAAAGTATGTGGGGAAGGGGGGGGGGGAGGGATGGTTGTTTATCTTCCTAAAAATGCTTTGAAAAAAAAATTTTTTTATTACCCTCACAATAAAATCTTTACCAACATTTGATAAAGGGGTAAATAATTTTTAGTAGTGAAGCTACTCTTTAGATCCAAATGTTTGTCTATCGGTCAGTTTGTCCTTCAAAGACAAAAATGTAGAGAATATGATTATCTCATCTCCTATTCAAGATATACAGCAGTAACTTTTTGTCAACACTCTCATATTAAGAAGTATAATTATCTATTAACCCTTACAGATCAGGGGGGGGGGTCATATTGACCCCCCCCCCTCTATTTTTTTAAATGTCATTTTTTTGTAGGTAAGATAGAGAGTTGTGACTTCATGACTTTTTAAGTTTATTAATTATATGTCGGCAAGAGTTGATCTTACAAGGATATCTAGTCTGTGTCGGTCATGGCGTCCGGTCAAAGTCAGTTAGGTGGCACCAAAGAAGGTGTATTTACTTTTATTTTTATAGCTAGCTGGTGCTTTTAGTAAGTAGTAGATGTAAATTTTTCCATAGAATTCAGATATGCAATCGTTTTTTTGTAAACCTCTTATTTTTAAAGTAATGTAAGTTTTTTTTTAAAAAATTAAGTCGATTTTAAGGTACTAAAATGCAACAAAAAAAAGAAAGAAAATGGCCATTATGAACAAAAATGGTAAAATCTTTAATTTGACACCTTACTTTTTAAATTCTGTCAGGTAATTATTGAAAAATCGATTTTTTTAAACCCACAAGAATAAAAACTTTGAACTTAATTTTATCATTACCCAGGCATAAGAAATAGGCGTTATATATACTGTTAGAATGAGAAAAATATTACAAATCCATTCTAAGCAAAATTGAAATAAAAAGTTTACACTATAGTATATAAACTACAATAAAAGGAATTATATAAAAATATTATGTTATATTATACAGGCAACCATCTTATTTCTTATTTTGAGAATAAAAATGGGAAGGGGGTAAAGAGGGGATGAAGAAAGTGTTGCTTGTACAAAATAATATATTAGGCCATTTTTTATTTTTTTACTTTTTTTCAATTTTGCTTATAATGGATTCGTAATATTTTTCTGATTCTAAAGGTATATATGAACCCATATTTTTTATACCTGTGTAATGATAAAATTAAGTTCAAAGTTTTTATTCTCGTGGGTTTAAAAAAATCAATTTTTTCAATAATTACCTGACAAAATTCAAAAAGTAAGGTGTCAAATTAAATAATGCCCATTTTCTTCCTTTTATTTGTTGCGTTTTGGTACCTTAAGATCAACTTAATTTTAAAAAAACAAACTTAATTATTTTAAAAATTGCATAACTGAATTCTATGAAAAATTTTACATCTACTACTTAATAAAAGCACAGGCTTATATAAAAATGTATAATTACTAAACTTAAAAAGTCATGATGTAATGAAGGCAAGTGGCATTGAAAAAACTAGAGGGGGGCGGCTAATTTAGCCCCCCCAATCTGTAAGGGTTAATTTCTTATTGCTCTAAGGGAAACATCCATGGTAATTGGAGTGCTTTTTAGCAGGTTTTTGGCTATAGGACTACTTCCTAGAGTATTTAAAGCTAAAGAATCAGGAAAAAATATATCATCTAAAAATTTTGTTGCCCAAATTATTGAATTTAAACAAATACGTCTAAATAATCAAAAGCATTTCAGAAATTTATATCATCTAAACATTTTGTTGCTGAAATTATCAAAATGAAACTTATACAGTTACAAATAAACAAAAGGGTTTGTCTTACACCTCTATATGTATGACAGAATTTGGTGCCAGATAGACCATCTAGATCTTATATATCTATTCATTGGATGTCAAAGCTCTTCCCACCTCTACCTGCTTTCTTTTGAATTAAGAACCCTTAGGCATCGCTAACTTTAATGTAAGCCTACCTTAAACTGTTTTTAACCTATTTTTAAAACATATATCAAAACTATACTATGACACCAGTAGAATTAAACTGCAGAGCCTAAATTTGAATTAAGTCCCCAATAAACTTTTTTGAGGGGATTTAAAAATTAATTTTACTGTTGCTGTGGTCTTTATTGATCAGAGCAAAAGGTCTTTTTTTATTTGGGTAAAATTCGTAGCTTTTAGAGTGTTTTGCTTCATATATATAGTATTCTGGTATAGAGTAAAATTAGGCCTTTTGATTTCATCTAAATTAATTCATTAAAATCTTAATTCTCTACAATATATCAATGAATTAACTTTATCGTGCTTGTTTTCCATCACTTATTTAAAACACAAAAAAATTGGCTGTAAAGGGTTAAATAGTGAAAGATGACAACAAATGTTTATGCAATACAACAAATTTTTTTTTGTCACATATACAAATATGATAAAATATAAGATTATTCAAACTTATTTTTTAAATATTTTTAAAAAGCATGTATCTTTTATGTGTATAGTTTTCATTCTTTTCATTTCAATTAAATAAAAATTATTTAACTACATTGGAAATAAGTCACTTTGTGAAAACACTCTTTTTTGAATTGTAAAAAACTGAAATGAAACAAGACTTTTAATTGGTTCAGACTTCAGAATAATATGTTTTATTTTAATGTTAAATTTCTTCTATATAAATTATTGTTTTAGAAAAAAATTATTTGCATCGAACAGAGTAGAGTTTTTATTATTGTATTGATATAATCTGAATCACATCAAATTGTTCTGTAAGAAACAATTTAACCCCAAACTAAAAAATGCTTTTGCTTCCATCAAAATGATCACAGCAACATATAAAATTGATTTTTAAATCCCCCAAAAAAGTTTATTGGGGACTTAATTCAAATTTGGGCTCTGCAGTCTGATTCTACTGGTGTCATAGTATATTTTTGATATATGATAAAAAAAATAGGTTAAAAACAGTTTAAAGTTGTACTAAAAAAGCTTACATAAATTTGAAAGTAACCTTTATCAACCCCCCCCCCCCCCCACCACCCTTCCCTATTAATTTCTACCTGCTTTCTTTGCAAGGAAAGGTTTAGGAATCCCTAACTATTTATGTAAAGGTAGCTTAATCCCCTCCCTATTTTCGATGCCCCTACCTTATATGAATCATCCCTTTTGATCCACTTCTCCATCAAAAATCCTAGGGTATCTTATCAAAAAAAAGGTACCTTAACTAATTTTAAAAATAATAAGAAATAAAATTCTTTCTTAGGATGACAATTTGATGTTTTTTCAACAAAACTTTGTGTGGATTATTTTTAATTTTACTATAATAGAAAAACAAACTATATGGATAGATCATATATAACTAAAAGCTACTCTTTGTAATAAACATATAAAATTTGTTAACATGTGGCTCTTTGTAGATTTTAATTTTAACATCTATATAGATGTTCATACATTTTAACAAAAAAGTATCATAGGTTCAACACTTGCCTATTTCTAATATTTAATTATATGTCATGTGTTTTACCTATATTTTACATGGTGCCTTTACCAAGCTAAGAAATCACTCTCTACAAAACGTTTTTTTTAACCTTTCTTTATAAATCTAACAACTTTAAAGCTTAGAGGGGTTGTAGCTATTAAGTATAACACAGACAGGACTTGAATAGAAACTACTTAAAAACTAATGAAAGCTATATAATTTTTATGATTTTTTAGCTAAAAGAACAGTTAGCTGTTTTAAATGATAACCTTTAAAAAAATATTCTACCAAGAAAGTACAAAAGTATAGTATAATGAACCAATAGATATAGTAGATCTAGATGGTAAATCGGGCCCAATAAGTTGTGAAACTTAATAAGAAATATCCAAAGAGGTAACTTTATCCCAAGAAAGTTAACTGTTTAAAGATGACTTCTTATATATGTTATGTCATATATGCTTTAAATCATGCGAGGGAAGAAATTTTTTAACCATATGACCAAAGCAAAGGCTTATCCTATGAAAGACTATTTATAGATGATTCATTTTGCGAATGATATCAAAGGATAATTGCTCTTTCTAACCAAATTTTGTTTACTTTCTAACCAATATATGGTAGATTGATCCTCCCCTGTATTCCTATTGGCTGAATTTGGGAGTATGTATCTAGATTATACCTTTTAATAATTCTTACTTGATAATTTCTTTATTGGTGTTCCTTTATTTCTTCAAATCTTGAATGACAGCTTTAAATGACTTATTTTTGATTACATTTTTTTACGGCAATGCTTCGCCTATCTATTATGAAGTGTTGATTTAGGGAAAAGAGAACACTGAAAACATTTTTTACTGTGCTAAGAAAATTGCTAATAAAACAATCACATGTTTTATTTTAATAGAGAAAGAGGGGACAATGGGCTATTTATTACCAGCTTATACCAATAACGAAATTAATTTGAAAAAATCACAAACATTAACACTTGTATAGTGTCAGAACTGAATAATCAGAATATAAATGTATACGAGTCGAAGCAAAATTGTAAGTAAATTTGTTGAAAAACTGCTTGATACAGAATAATGTTTATGGACATACTTACATTTTAAGGACTTGATAGAGTTGCTTTGCTTATAATATTGTTCTTTGTTGTCCCAGAAATCAATATACCAAAAAGCAGATCAAAGGGATAATTAGATCACATAAAAAATTGTTGTTAAAAAAGTAGAAAAATCAACATGTTTAAAATGGACGTACGGACATTCTGGTGATGATTATAGAGTTGCTATGCTTTCTAAATCGTACCTAACTACTACAGGAATCATCATGCAAAGTTTGAAATCAATAGGACAATTCTAACATGCCTAAATTAACAAATAAAAGCTATCTATCTTGGACGGACCGACCCTAATTATAGAAAAGCCTCGCTTTTAAAAATCATCCTGTACAAAACATTTTGAAGCAATTCATATAAATCTAATATCTTTAGAGGGGTAGCCAAAAGATATGGTGTATGTCTGTCTGTGTGTGTAGGACTGGACTAAGAACTACGCATGAAAACAGTTTTTAGTATCTTTAAAAGTTTTTTAAAGCAAGAATAGGTTTCCTTTTCTTTAAATATAACTAATGGCATATAAGAAGCTTCCATGAAAAGAAACCTATTCATTCCAGAAGCTAGCAAGATATTTTAAACATCCTTGATTATATCTCTTTTTTATGACCATTGTATTTACCTTCACTTTTACTTTATTTCTAAAATAGCAGCTACGCCTCTAGAGGCCTCTAGTGGCACTTTAGATGTTTTTATTTGTTAAAGTCTCTACATTACTTCTTTATTTTACGATAATTCTCTTTATGTTACAATGAAGTCTCCCATATATTTTAAATATTTCGATTTTTTGTCATTTCTCTTGGGAGGTTGGTTGTACCCTCTCCCAAAATAGTCATAAACCTTCCCAGAAACCATTAGAATCTACATATTAAGGAGAACCCGATCGGTTCAGCGTTTAGCGAGATCCTTTGGTACAGACACACAGACAAACAAACATCCTGCTACTTTAGTATACGGATTTTAGCGCATCTGAAGGAACACAAATGAATATATCAATCAGTTAAATGTAGATGAAATCAGGGATCTAAAGGGATAAGACAATAGTAGATAAATTGATACCCCGCCCAAATTGAATTTTGGGATGCCTAGGCAAAATTTTTGAATTTTGATCTACCTTCCCCCCATATAAAAAAGGCTTGGATGTCCTTGTACTGTACAATTAGTGGTTGAAACGGCTGGATATTAAGATTAATGAACATACCAATTAAATTTCGAAAAAAAGTCCAAAAAGTTATTAAGCTATTGAATAAGAAAACGTTATAATACAAATTTGGGGACTAATGTAATATTTTAGAAAGCCCAATGATCCCTCCCTCCCTGGATTGAATGAGAATTTGTACTTGCTTTCTACCTGACTTAACTAGATAAGATACCTTTTATATGTTAAGTATACCTAAGTAATTTTATGTAACCCTAATTAAATAATTAAAAAATGAAATTAAAAAATATGAAAGATAAGTCTTAATTAAAGTAAAGTTTTTTTCGTCTACATAAATAGAAAAAAAGAAACATTATAAATAACTAAAAGTGTACTCATTGTAATAAAATTTGAATTATAGCTCTTTAAATGTAGAATCAAATAATTACATCTATTTTGTTGTTCATTCATTTTAACGAAAAAAAAATAATTTGCAAATGTTTAGCACACCTGCCCATTTCCAATATTTGAATATGATTTGTGTTTTTTATATATATTGGGGAGGTTAATTTACCATATTTTCTACTAAAAAAATCACCCTATAAAAAATATTTTGAAGTAACCATTCTTTATAATTATGAAAATAAAAAAATATCTTTAAAGAGGCCTTAGATGGTTTATTGCTATAATGTATAACACAGATAGGATGTATGTGGCAGAATTTACAAGGAACCGTGCTCAAAAACTTAAAAAAGATAGAAATATTTTTTAGAAATCTTTAGTTAGAAAAACAATTGGCTGTTTTAAGACATAACCAAAAAGGTACTCGTGTATCAAACCTGATTTTTCTTGACCTAACTTAATGTAACTAAGAACAAAATAGGAACCCCTAGTAAACTTCATAAGGTACCTTAAAGCTTCCCTAAGTCTTACTTAACATTACTACATTTAGGAATACTTAACAATAACTTAGAAACTTCATAGGGATACTTAACTAAAAGGTTACATAAGCCTGACATAAGAAAATAGCATTAGGAACACTTATCTTCGTTCGTGATTCTCACTAAAAAGTAAATAATATCTTTTTCATTTTATTCACCTTCTTAAATTTTTACGTTTTACTTCCGTTACCGCCAGTTTTAACAATAAAGTTACGGTGCCAATGCGTTATAATTAGCTTTAATATACATAAAAGCCTGTCATCCTTTTCATAATAGAGTTAAAAATTGTCATTCTAATTTAAAAAAAAAAAAAACATTACATAATGAAAACACATTAAATTATTAAGTTATTGTTAATCGTTGACCTTTTTTCCTTTTTTTTAGAATATCTATCTCTCCATCTCATATTTCAGTGGCCTTTTTAGTGAAATAAAATGAACGATTGTTTTCTGTTTGTTGAAACCTAAAAATAATGGATTCAGCATCTAAGGAAATATTTTCAAACTAAAAAGATAGAAGCAAAGAATTCGAGAAGGGGAAAATTAATATATCTTACACTAAATCTTCAATGATTGTTATTTATCGCATCGTATTATAGACAGCGTTTCGCGGGTATTACAATGAAAAATTATAAAATTTAAACCATTTTTGATGGTTTTTAACTATTTTTCTGCCCCCTCCCTCCCCTTTCTGCTTAAAGGCACCTAGATTCTGGGGGCGAAGGTTGAATATAAAAAGTAATAAAATAAGATTGTTATGAGGCTTTTAAAAATATTTCTTCAAATGTAATATCCCTGAAAGATGAAAATGTTTCTTCAAACAAATATGGATATTAAAAAATTTGGATAAATATTTTTTTGTGCAGGACCAATAACAACACCTCCAATAAGCCTCTTTCCTTTAAAAATTGTTATCGTAGGTTAAGAACTCTATAAATTATCATTGGTGGATATGTTTGGACACAGAAGATTTGTACAACCCAATAAATGTTTTACCCTTATAAGACAACGAATGTTTATAAATATTTTGGGACTAAGGGGTAATTTTGTGTAGCATCATTGAGGATGTACAGAACATTAATTCATCGGCAATTGTATTATCCCTGTAGATCCCTAGCATTAAGCTGTCTGCTACCTATTGGTCTTACAAAATCCCAGAGATACGTTGATACTGAATTTGAAAATATTTTCTTCGTATTTTTTAAAAATCATTATATTAAAAAAAACTACATCATAATGTCATTATTAGAATAGCTGCAATAGCTATATTTTGGGTTTCTAGTAATCCATATTAGTGATTGATGGACTCATTTTTTTTCTATTAACCTATACCTGTATCTCTGAAACAAATCTAAATCTATTAAGGGTCAGAATTTCAAGGGTAAATACTTTAGAATTATTGTTCATATAATGTTATCATAATGATAATACAAATGTAGCAAACAATTTTAGAATAAATGTATAAGTATAGATGTATATTACTTTAACTACCTAGCACTAGTGGTGGAGACGTTTTTTGTCTGCTAGTAAATTTCTTTCTGTTCTTTAGTAGGGACTGGACTGTGTTTATATTTACTTTATTAAATTAATATTAGGTGTATTTTAGAGATAAAAGTGTTTAGAACACCAGACGATAACATTATAAGCAAAATAATAACTTTTTTTCGTAGATTTTTGGATTAGTCCAATACCAAATAAATAGGCTTTAAAATATTAATGCAAGATTATTAAAACATATTTTGATAATTTTTAAGTTTTTGACTGATATGGTTATTATGTTAAAACGTATGAACGTCTTTAACATAAACATGGTCAATAAATTTTACTACTACTGACCTTTTTTCTATATTTTTTTATCTCTTTTTTGGGTGTATATTCAATCTTATTTTTATAGCAACAGCTATTTGGTTATACAAGGATAATACAATGTAGGTTAAATAAATATTTCTTCCAATTCAAGTTTGATTGGTGTTTTCACTCACTAATTATTTTTGCCAATAAAAACCAGCAAAATAATGGATTTATTATTATTTGGATCTTATAGCAGATTTTCATGAACTCTCATGAAGTGAAACTTGTAGCTGGCTAATATAACGTTTCTCATCCCCTTTACCCAATCACCTCCCCTCACACTTGACTAACAAATTAACCAATGAATGATGACCATGTTAGCAACCTAAATTGCCAAAAATATAATGTTTTCTTATATTCTATGTCATTGTCTATTGTTAACATCTCTTTCTTTATAAGCCAGCATCAAGGAGAGAAAGGGAAAATTGGAGTGTAAATTATACTGGTACTTAAAGTTTTATCAACATATTTTCCTATTTGTAGGCTCAATTTTTATTAAATAGTTGGCCTAAAATTATCAGTTTCCAACTTTTCAACCAATAAATTTTAATGTACAGATTTTGTTTATTTTAATCGGGGATAATGGATGTAGAATATACATGGATATTATGACAGTGTAAATATTGTCGTCAATTTAGGTTGTTATTTCGTCTGTAATTTATTGTTTTTTCGTTAGTCCAGTGGTAGGGGAGGAGATATATGTGGTAAAGGGAAGAGGGATCGTTTTTTTCCCGCTAAAGTTTCACTTTATTAGAGTACACGATAATCTGGTGTAAGATCCATGAAATAATAGATTTGTTTCGGGGATGAACGTCAACTTATTACCCAATGTCTTATCCCTTAAGATCCCTGGTCAGCATAAACCTTTCATATTCAAAAATTCAAATATGACCCTGAAGCCGTACATCTTATGTTCATTCAAAATAGAGAAAAAACTAAATCCAAAAGATGACAGGCTTCAAAATAATCTTAGCATTACCTTTTTCATGCTTGCTAGTCCATTTTTTGGGTACAGTGTGTTTATGATGAGTCACACATAAAATGTATTACCTCTTTACCAAAATTTTGCCTACTTAACAAGATTTTTTTTTAAAATTAAAGATTAATTTCTTTATGTCTCTTTGTCCTTTCCCCAGAGATCTAAAGGGATAAGGCAATGGCCTATAATATATACCCAATGATGATACACAAAAGTACCCCTTCTGTAGATTACAATTAGTGAATGAAACGTTTAGACACTCAACCAAATTAACCAACCAATCAAAATGCAATTTAAGTCCCTAAGGTTGTTAAGCCAACAAATAAGAAAACATAATTATAAGACTTTGGGTACTGGTGTAATAAAGAGCCCAATGTCCCCTCCCCCCCCCCCCCCTGCCTTTCCATGTATTTATTTTCTTGTTTATTTGTATAAACATATATTTATCTTCTAAGTAAAACGTGGTCAAACCAGATGAAGGAAAAATCATCTTAAACGATAGTGTGCTATCGCTCCCCTCTTTTATTATTTTTTTCTCTTCTTTGGGGCTAGTTACAGCATTAAATGACTTTCAATTGGGTCTTTGAATATCAGCCTATAGCGTCAAAAATATTAAAACAGAAAAGTCGCTGAAAAGAGCAAAAAGGAATTAGCCATCAGACGGAAAAAGTCCCCACCAGATGGGCCAGGTAGTTGTGTGGGTTTATACATCTATACTTATAAATGTATTGTCCAGCATGGGGGATAGAAACATATTTATTACTAAAAATAAATAATAAAAAGTGTGGGGGGGGGGATGGTTCGATGGTAGATTTAAGCGATCCTTCCTATAATATTCTGTAATGTTCCGTCTCTTATTATCACATTGAACAGGAAATAAATCATGTAATGTTTGCTTCGAAACCGATTACTATCCGCAGGATTAGAACCGGTTACGGCCCGTACTATAAATTCATGTATCGTATTGAAGGCAATTTTTCACGAATAATAAAATAGAAATCACAAAATCAATGCCAAGTTGGTTGGACCGGACCATAGGTCATTCGGGGCCAACCAAACTAGAATTAAACGAATTATTTATTATCCGCAGAAAGCTGTCTATAATACGATTTAATAAATGACTATCATAATTTAGATTAAATATTATACATATACATAATGATAGGGGAAAATTCGTCGTCAATTTAGCTTGCTAACATGAAACTTTTTATTGGTCAATTCGTTCAGCTAGTAGGAGGGGAGGGGAAGGTGTAAAGGGGTTCGGTGGAGGGTATCGTTATTTTAGCCAGCTGCGAGCAACACTTAATAGGATGCATGAAAATGTGGTGCAACATCCAAGTACTAATTTATTGATTGCCAATATTGAATATTGCACAGTTAGCACACAACTAGTTTTTTTTTCTTCTTAGCGACATCTTTCTACTTTTCATTTAAGTCAAAAAATAGAAATAGAAGAGTAGAAGAATATTCTGAACCCTTTTTTCGTCAAATCTAAGAGAGAACATTCCTAGCAGACAAAAGTATTGTTTACTTTCGACTCAAGCTGATGTGGATTCTTAAAAAATGATAGACTCGCTATTCGATAGTGAGGCAAAATTATTTTTGTGAAAAATCATCCAAAAGCACATTAAAAATCTACACAAATTAAACAAAATCATATGTTAATAACCCTCTTAAGATTTTATTTCATTTTTGTAAATTTTTTTATTCGATTTTGGAGGATTTTTCACAAAAATAATTTTGCCTCACCAGCGAGTTGCCAGCCTAACTTTTTTTTTAAGAATCCAACTTTGTTTCAAGCTTTCAAATTGTAAACGAAATTTTTGGGCAATTAATTCTGATTCCGAAAAGCTTTCTACTAAGAAAATATACTGTTAACAGCTGACTTTTATGTATGTATGAAATGAAAAAAAACATGCCTTCGTAGGAAAATGTGTACATAATTTCAACCAATGAGATCCAATGTAAATTCCGATGCGATTCTCCTATTGGCTCAATCAGACATTCCCTCTCTTTCTTAGTACCTTTATTAGTCAAAATTAAAAGAAAAAAGTGTAAAGTGAATTATTTTTTACTTATATATGATTGGTTAAAATGATGTATCTTATCAACAATGGATTCAAAAAGAATATTTCGTGATTTCAGATGTTTTTTTTTGATGAATTTTTTGTCTGCTCTCCAATCCAAATTTGCAGGGATAAGGGATGGGAAACGTAAGAAAAAATTATTCCAGGCCTATTTTCCAACTAGGCCTAAAAAACTAGTTTCGGGATGACGCAGTAGTTAGATTTGAAAACTATGAACAATGATGAAATAGCTATTATATGAATGCAAAGAAAAAAAGTATAGAATAGAATTCAGGTAGTTGATTCCACCTAGCATAAAATATAATAAAAACTTTTCAAAGAACCAATATGTTAGTGGGTTTAAGTAGAATCCCGTTAAGATGGTCATTACTTCGCCACCAGCCCCCCCCCCCCCTCCCATTTAAAAAAAAAAGTTTTTTTTTGAGATGGTTAAATCTGATTTATTTTCAAACATTTTAAGGGGGGATCTACTTCACCCCAAAATTTGTATATAGAAATAAACACCGCTTTAGCCCCCCAGCTTTAATAAATAAATTAAGTAGAATTGAATAAGTACATGGGTAACATTCTATCAACTAATTGTTCCATAGCATACATATAAATTAAGAATTAAAAAAAAAATAATTTTACGTTAAAAATTAACAGAAAAGTTTAATTAAGTGTGCAATAATTTTTACCAAAATTAATGAAAATTTTTTTTAACAAAACACAGTACACTTTTTATTTACATATTGAACTAGTTTTGTATTTGTAATCATTTAGGTGGGTTATCAATTCCACATGAAATATAACTTTTAAATTGTCTAAAGACATGAGTTTTTCACAATTTTCTGAAGTATAAAATGTTGAATCCTACGCAGTCTTCAAAAAATGATCTCTCTGTTTATGTTTTGCTATATGGACATTTATTAATGTGTAGATTTAATAATAAGTTGATGTGATTGAACATCATATATATTGTAGTCATTCTGATAGCAGAAAATTTCCATTGTTTTCATTCTAATAGCAGAAATTTATGTTTGCTTGAATTAATTTAGCCAATTAGGAACTGGGGGAAGCGTTGGTTATTAATTAATTGGTTAATGCTAAAAGCAAGTTTCAGGCTATTGGATATTAGCCTACAGCCAATAATGAACTGGCGAAAATGAGTTGATTTTATAGGCAAAAAAGAAAAGTTGCCCCATCACTTTAAAAAGGAGGCTGAGACCTAATTTTCGGTCAGGTTTCCCATCCCTTATCCCTGCAAATTTGATTTTCAATTTTTTATATACGGTAATCCCTTTTTAACCCCTCTTTTCTTATATAATTTATTTATAAAACCTCTTTTTCGCTCAAAATTTCTTTTCCAGTATGTCTTCTAAACCGATTCATATCCTCTAGATGAAAACTCGTTTCCAGCAATACTGAAAAATCATGTATAGCATCGTATTTCAGACATTTTTCCACGGACATTAAAATAGAAAAAAAATAATACCAGTTTTGTAAGAGACTTAGTCCCCTTGGGGCTAGCAAAACTGTATTTAATCTTATAGTTTTTTAATTTAATTACTGAGTATGGCTCTCGATAATACGATGCAATGCGATAAATAACTATTACATGCTCGTCCTTGTTTTGATTGTGTAAGTGTATCTAACTGTTGATGTAAAATCAAGTGTACCTCCGTTCTTATGCACTTGTAGCAAGGAATTTAAGGATCGGTCATCAGATGATAAATGAATCCCAAAACTCTAACAACTAGTTTATGCCTTTGGTGGCATATAATTAAGCGGAGAGATATTTTAATAGAGCAACAAAATACAAAAAAATATCGTCCAACATTTAACTTGAAGAAAAGCTTATCTACAAAAAAATACAAGATTTAGTTAAAACGCGGGGACACCATGCCTAAAAATTAGTCTATTGCTTAAAGTATTTTGCTCATAACACACTTGTTGAAAAACAATGAGGGCCCCTTATAAGTACAGCTACTATATAATTATGTATGTCCGTACGTTAGAAAAATTGTCTAATGGTCAGTAATGATATTTATTGTATTTAAACCGATTTTTAAATGATTTTTTTTGAAATTGCTGAAAATCCAGAGAGCTTGTTATTAATTTCGGGAATAGTCCTTTTCGTAACATCGCCCCATAAGGGGCGATTCGTCGTATTTTAAAAATGGCTTTTTATAGGTTATTTTAGGTTAGGTTAGATTATATTGGGTTAGGTGATTGCCCCACAGGGTTAGGTAATTGGCCCCGCAGGGTTAGAGCCCCCCGCAGGGGCTAGAAATAGGAGAAAAGCTACTGTGAAAATACGAAGAATCGCCCCATAAGGTGCGATGTTACGAAAGGGACTATACCTATAATTTCAGTTTAAGGGATTAAGGCAATGAACGTTTACATAGTACTACACCCCCATTTAATATAAACAAAATTGCTCCTTCTGTCGATCTAAATTATTATTGGTAGACAATTTTGACCACTGAAGGGTTGTACAATTAAATCAAGATTTATTTAAAGTTTTTACTCTATTGGATGAAGGAACTTACCAATACATGAGTCCCATATTAGCAACCTAAATTGACGACAAAGTTTTCCCCTGTTAATATATTCATG